>NW_012294096.1:0-1105 GCF_000151885.1 Dipodomys ordii | reverse complement strand
CAGCGTGACACAGCAGGACACAGCGGGATACAGCGGGGGACACAGCAAGGACACAGCGGCACACAGCATGGAACACAGCAAGGACACAGTGGGACACAGCGGGGGACACAGCGGGACATAGCGGGGGACACAGCGGGGGACACAGCGGGACACAGCGGGACACCTCGGGGGACACAGGGAGGACACAGCGGGACACAGCGGGGGACAGAGCGAGGACACATTGGGACACATTGGGACACAGCGTGATTCAGCGGGGGACACAGCAGTATACGGGACAAATCGGGACACAGCGGGGACACAGCAGAGACACAGCGGGGGACAGAGCGGTACACAGCGGGGGACACAGGGATGACAGACCAGGACCCAGCGGGACCCAGCGTGGATACAGCAGGGACCCAGCTGGACCCAGCGGGACACAGCGGGGACACAGCAGTAGACACAGCGGGACACAGCGTTGGACAAAGGGAGGACACAGCGGGACACAGCGGGACCCAGCGTCGATACAGCAGGGACACAGCGGGACACAGTGGGGTACACAGCTGGGGACACAGCAAGGACACAGCGGGACACAGCGGGACACAGCGGGGACACTGCGGGAACATAGCAGGACACAGCGGGGTACACAGCGGGACACAGAGGGACACAGCTGGGGACACAGCGGGGACACAGCGGGACACAGCGGAACACAGCGGGAGTCAAAGTGGGAGACAGCGGGGGACACAGCGAGGACACAGGGGGACACAGCGGCGACACAGAGGGGACTCGCCGTGGGACACAGCGTGGGACAAAGTGGGACACCACGGGACACAGTGTTACACAGCGGGACACAGCGGGGACACTGCGGGACACAGCAGGACAAAGCGGGGGACACAGCGGGACACAGCGGGCCACAGCGGGGCACACTGCGGGGGACAGCGGAGACAGAGAGTGGCCACAGCGAGACAAAGCGGTGACAGAGCTGGACACAGCGGGGTACACAGCGGGACACAGCGGGCACACAGCGGGGACACAGGAACGACACAGCGGTACACAGCGGGGGACAGAGCGAGGACATATTGGGACAAAGCGGGGACACAGCGGGACTCAGCGGGGGACGCAGCAGTAC
>NW_012294095.1:0-4946 GCF_000151885.1 Dipodomys ordii | reverse complement strand
CAGCAGACAGCGGGGGACACAGCGAAGACACAGCGGGACACAGCGGCGACACAGAGGGGACTCAGCGGGACAAAGCGGGGGACACAGCGGGACACAGCGGGACACAGCGGGGGACACAGCGGGGGACGGCGGAGACAGAGAGGGGCCAAAGCGAGACACAGCGGTGACACAGCTGGACACAACGGAGTACACAGCAGGACACAGCCGGGCACACAGCGGGGACACAGCGGGACACAGCAGGGACCGAGCGAGACATAGCGGGACACAGCCGAACACAGCAGGGGGCACAGCGGGACACAGCGGGGGACCCAGCGAGGACACAGAGGGACACAGCGGGTGACACAGCTGGGGACACAGTGGGACACAGCGGGGAACACAGCAAGGACACAGCAGGACACAGCGTCCATACAGCGGGGACACAGTGTTACACAGCGTGGCACCCAGCTGTGGACACAACGGGACAGAGTGGGGACACAGCGAGACACAGCGGGACACAGCGAGGACACAGCGGGACACATTGGTGACACAGCGGGGGACACAGCAGGACACAGCAGCGGACACAGCGGGGGACACAGAGGGACACAACGGGACACAGCGGGGGACACAGCTGGACACAGCAGGGACACAGCAGGGACACAGCGGGACCCAGCATGACACAGCGGGGGACACAATGGGGACACAGCGGGACACAGCGGGGGACACAGCGAGGACACAGCGGAACATAGCATTGGGACACAGAGAGGACACAGCGGGACACAGCGAGACACAGTGGGACACAGCGTGGACACAGCAGTACACACAGCGGGACATAGCGGGGGACACAGCTGGGGACACAACGGGACACACCTGGGGACACAGCTAGGACAGAGCGGAACACAGCGGGACACAGCAGGGACACAGCGTCGATACAGCGGGGACACAGCGAGACACAGCGGGGAACACAGGAAGGAAACAGCGGGACCCAGTGGGACACAGAGTCGATACAGCGGGACACAACGGGGTACACAGCTAGGAACACAACGGGACACAGTGGGGGACACAGCGAGGACACAGCGGGACACAGCGGGACCCAGCGGGGGACTCAGCGGGACCCAGCGGGAGACTCAGCGAGGAGACAGCAGGACACAGCGGGGGACATAGGGGGACACAGTGGGGAACACAGCGGGGGACACAGCAGGACACAGTGGGGGATCTAGCGAGGACACAGCGGGATACAGCGGGTGACACAGCTGGGGACACAGCGGGACACAGCGGGGAACACAGCAAGGACACAGCGGGACACAGCAGGACACAGCGTTCATACAGCGGGGACACAGTGTTACACAGCGTGGTACTCAGCTGTGGACACATCGGGACAGAGTGGGGGCAAAGCGAGACACAACGGGACACAGCGAGGACACAGCGGGATACATTGGTAACACAGCGGGGAAAACAGCAGGACAAAGCAGCGGACACAGCGGGGGACACAGCGCGACACAGCAAGACATAGCATGGACACAGCAGTAGACACATCGGGACATAGCGGGGGACACAGCTTGGGACACAACGGGACACAGCGGTGGAAAAGCGAGGACACAGCAGGACCCACCGGGACCCAGCGGGGGACACAACGAGGACACAGCAGGACACAGCGGGGGACACAGCGAGGACACAGCGGGGGACAGAGCGGGACACAGCGGGAAACACAGCAAGGACCCAGCGGGACACAGCGTCGATACAGCGGGCACACAGCGTTACACAGCGTGGTACTCAGCTGTGGACACAACGGGACACAGTGGGGGCACAGCCGGACACAGCGGGACACAGTGGGACACAGCAGGGACAAAGCGTGAGACACAGCGAGGGACAGAGCGGGAGACAGCGGGGAACACAGCGAGGACACAGCGGGACACAGCGTCGATACAGCGGGGACACAGCGTTACACAGCGTAGTACACATCTGTTTACACAACGGGACACAGTGGGGGCACAGCCGGACACAGCGAGACACAGTGGGACACAGCGGGGACAAAGCGTGAGACACAGCAGGGGACAGAGAGGGAGACAGCAGGGGACACAGCGAGGAAACAGCGGGACACAGCGGTGACACAGCGGGGACTCAGCGGGGGACACAGCGGGACACAGCGGGGGACACAGCGGGACACATTGGGGGACACAGCGAGGACCCAGCGGGACCCAGTGGGACACAGCGTAGATACAGCGGGCACACAGCGTTACACAGCGTGGTACACAGCTGTGGACACAACGAAATACAGTGGGGGCACAGCGGAACACAGCGGGACACAGTGGGACACAGCGGGGACAAAGCGTGAGACACAGCGGGGGACAGAGCTGGAGACAGTGGGGGACAGAGCGAAGACACAGCGGGACACAGCGGGGACTCAGCGGGGGACACAGCGGGAGACAAAGAGGGACACCACGGAACACAGCGGGACACAGCGGGAAACAGCAGTGACCCTGCGGGGACACAGTGGGACACAGCTGGGGACACAGCGGGACACAGAGGGGGACAGAGTGGGAAACAGAGGGGGACAGAGCGTGGGACACAGCGAGACACAGCAGGGACAAAACTGGACACAGCGGGGTACACAGAGGGACACAGCGGGGACGCAGCGGGGAAACAGCGTGACACAGCAGGACACAGCGGGACACAGCGGGGTACACAGCAGTACACAGCAGGACAAAGCGGGAAACAGCGGTGACACAGCAGAGACACAGTGGGGGACACAGTGGGACAGAGTGGGGTACACAGCTGGCGACACAGCGAGGACACAGCGGGACACAGCGGGGACACTGCGGGAACATAGCAGGACACAGCGGGGTACACAGCGGGACACAGCGGGACACAGCTGGAGACACAGCGGGGACACAGCGGGACACAGCGGAACACAGCGGGAGACAAAGCAGGAGACAGCGGGGCACACAGCGAGGACACAGAGGGACACAGAGGCGACACAGAGGGGACTCAGCGGGGGACACAGCATGGGACAAAGTGGGACACCACGGGACACAGTGTTACACAGCGGGACACAGCGGGGACACTGCGGGACACAGCAGGAAAAAGCGGGGGACACAGCGGGACACAGCGGGACACAGGGGGGACACAGCGGGACACAGTGGGACACAGCGGGACACGGCGGGGGACACAGCGAGACACAGAGGGGGACATAGCGAGGACACAGCGGGACACAGCGGGACACAGCGGGGGACACAGCGGAACACAGCGTGGGACATATCGAGGACACAGCGGGACACAGCAGGGACACAGCAGGGACACAGCAGGGACACTGCGGGGGACACAGCGAGGACACAGCGGGACACAGCGGGGACACGGCGGGAGTATAGCGGGACACAGCGGGGTACACAGCGGGACACAGCGGAGTACACAGCTGGGGACACAGCGGGACCCAGCAGGACACAGCGTCGATACAGCGGGGACACCGCGGGACATAGCGGGGTACACAGCTGGGGACACTACGGGACACAGCGGTGGACACAGCAAGGACACAGCGGGACACAGCTGGGACACTGAGGGAACATAGAGGGACACAGCGGGTACACAGCGGGACACAGCGGGGGACACAGAGTGGTACACAGCGGGACACAGCTGGAAACATAGCGAGGTCACAGCGGGGGAAAAAGCGGGACAACACGGGACACAGTGTGACACAGCGGGACAGAACGGTGACACAGCAGGGGCAAAGCGGGACAAAGCAAGGACACAGCGAGACACAGCGGGACACCGCGGGGGACACAGCGGGGGACAGCAGGGGACAGGGGACACAGCGGGACACAGCGGGGACACAGCTGGACACAGCGGGGTACACAGAGGGACACAGCGGGCACACACTGGGGACACAGCGGGACACAGCGGAACTCAGCAGGAGACACAGCAGTACACAGCGGGACACAGTGGGACACACCGGGGAGACAGCAGGGACACAGTGGGGGACAAAGCGGGACACAGCGGGTCAGAGCGGGGGACACAGCGGGACACAGCTGGAGACACAGAGTGGTACACAGCGGGACACAGCGGGGGACACAGCGAGGACACAGCGGAACACAGCGGGACACAGCGTCGATACAGTGGGGACAGAGCGGGTCACAGCAAGGACACAGCGGGACACAGGGTGGGACACAGCGGGACACAGCGGGGACACAGCGGGGACTCAGCGGGGGACACAGCGGGACACAGCGGGGGACACAGCGAGACACGGCGGTGACAAAGCTGGACACAGCGGGGTACACAGAGGGACACAGCAGGGACACAGCGGGGAAACAGCGTGACACAAAAGGACACAGCGAGACACAGCGGGGGACACAGCGAGGACACAGCTGCACACAGTGGGGGACACAGCAAGGACAGAGCGGGACACAGCGGGACACAGCGGGACACAGCGGGGGACACAGGAAGGACACAGCGGTACACAGAGGGGGACAGAGCGAGGACACATTGGGACACAGCGGGACTCAGCGGGGGACACAGCAGTACACACCGGGACACAGCGGGACACAGCGGGGACACAGCAGGGACACAGCCGGGGACACAGCGGGACACAGCGGGGGGACACAGAGGGGTACACAGCGGGACACAGCGGGGAAAAAAGTCAGGCCACAGCAGAACACAGCGTGGGACACAGCGAGGACACAGCGGGACACAGCGGGACACAGCGGGGACAAAGCAGTAGACACAGCGGGACACAGTGGCGGACACAGCGGGACACAGCGTGGGACACAGGGAGGACACAGCGGGACGCAGCGGGACCCAGCGTTGATACTGCTGGGACACAGCGAGGTACACAGCTGGGGACACAACGGGACACAGCGGGGAACACAGGGAGGACATAGCGGGACCCAGCGTCGTTACAGCCGGGACACAGCGGGACACACCGGGGTCCACAGCTAGGGACACAACGGGACACTGCGGGAGACCACAGAGAGGACAAA
>NW_012294094.1:0-4201 GCF_000151885.1 Dipodomys ordii | reverse complement strand
CTGCTCCCCCTACTCCTACTCTTTCTCTTTCTCCTTCTTCTTCTTCTTCTTCTCGTTCTGCTTCTGCTACTGCTTCTTCTGCTTGTTCTATTTCTTCTGCTTCTTCTTTTCCAGCTTCTGCTGCTTCTGCTTCCCCTTCTGCTTCAGGTTCTCCTTCTGCTTCTTGGGCTTCTTCTGTTTCTTCTGCTTCTGCTTCTCCTGCTACTGCTTCTTCTGCTTCTCTTTCTGCTTCTCCTTCTGCTTCTGCTTCTCCTTCTGCTCCTTCTCCTTCTTCTGTTTCTTCTAGTGCTGCTGCTTCTCCCGCTATCACTTCTTCTGCTTCTCCTGCTTGTCCTTCTGCTTCTGCTTCTCCTTCTTCTGCTTCTCTTTCTGCTTCTGCTTCTGCTTCTTCTGATTCTCCAACTTCTCCTTCTCCTCCTCCCTCTGTTTCTGCTTCTCTTTCTCCTTCTGCATCTCCTTCTGCTTCACCTTCTGCTGCTCCTTCTCCTCCTTCTGTTTCTCCCTCTACTTCGGCTTCTGCATCTTATGCTTCTTTATTTCTTCTGCTTCTGCTTCTCCTGCTTCTGCTTCTTATGCTTCTACTGCTTCTTCTTCTGCTTCTGCTTCTTCTGCTTCTTCTGCTTCTACTTCTCTTTCTGCTTCTACTTCTCCTGCTTGTTTTTCTGCTTCTTCTACTGCTTCTCCTTCTGCTGCTTCTTCTACTTCTCTTTCTGCTTCTCTTTTTGCTTCTCTTTCTGCTTCTGCTTCTGCTTCTTCTGTTTCTCCTGCCTGAATTTCTGGTTCTACTTGTTCTGCTGCTTCTCCTTCTGCTTCTGCTTCTCCTTCTGCTTCAGTTTCTGCTTCTTCTACTTCTCCTCTTTCAGCTTCTCCTGCTTCTGTATCCTGTGCTTCTCCTGCTTCTCTTCCTGCTTCTCATTCCGCTTCTGCTTGTCCTTCTTCTTCTCCTTCTGCTTCTGCTTCAATTTCTCCTTCTGCTTCTCATTCTGCTTCTGCGTCTTCTGTTCTTCTGCTTCTCCTGCTTCTGCTTCTCCTGCTTCTGCTAATTCTCGTGCTGCTTCTCCTTCTGCGTCTCTTTCTGCTTCTGATTATCCTTTTGCTTCTCCTATTCCTAATCCTTCTCTTTCGAATTCTCCGTCTTCTTCTTCTGCTTCTCCTGCTGCTTTTGCTTCTGCTTATTCTACTATTTCTGTTTCTTCTGATTCTGCTTCAGATTGTGCTTCTTCTGTTTCTCCTTCTGCTTTAGATTCTGCTTCTGCTTCTTCGGCTTTTCCTGTTTCTTCTGCTTCTGCTTCTCCTGCTTCTTCTGCTTCTCCTGCTTCTCTTTCTGCTTCTCCTTTTGCTTCTGCTTTTCTTTCTGCTTCTGCTTCTCCTTCTTCTGTTTGTTTTGCTTCTTCTTCTTCTTCTTCTTCTTCTTCTTCTTCTTCTTCTTCTTCTTCTTCTTCTTCTTCTTCTTCTTCTGTTTCTTCTGATTCTACTTCTGCTTCTCCTTCTTCTCCTTCTCTTTCTCCTTTTGCTTCTGCTTCTTCTGCTCCTCCTGCTTCTCCTTCTGCATCTTCTTCTTCTTCTGCTTCTCCTTCTGCTGCTTCTTCTGCTTCTGCTTCTCCTTCTGCTTCTTCTGCTTCTCCTTCTGATTCTCCTTCTGCTTCTGCTTCTGTTTCTCCTTCTCCTTCTCGTTCTCCTACTTTTCCTTCTGCTTCTCCTTCTGCTTCTGCTGCAACTGCTACTGCTTCTGTTTCTTCTGCTTCTCCTTCTGCTTTTGATTCTCTTTCTGCTTCTGCTTCTCCTTCAGCTTGTCATTTTGCTTCTCCAGATTCTGCTTCTTCTGCTTCTCCTGCTTCTCCTTCTGCTTCAGGTTCTGCTTCTGATTCTTCGGATTCTTATGCTTCTGCTTCTCCTGCTTCTGCTTCTTCTGCTTCCCCTCCTTCTCTTTCTGTTTCTCCTTCTGTTTCTGCTTCTCCTTCTGCTTCTGCTTCTTGTCCTTCTCCTGTTTCTTCTGCTTCTGCTTCTCCTGCTTCTGCTTTTTCTGCTTCTCTTTCTGCTTCTCCTTCTGCTTCTGCTTCTCCTTCGGCTTCTGCTCCTTCTCCTTCTTCTGTTTCTTCTTCTTCTGCTTCTCCCGCTTCTGCTTCTTCTGCTTCTCCTGCTTCTCGTTCTGCTTCTCTTCGTCGGCTTCTCTTCCTACTTCTGCTTCTGCTTCTGCTTCTTCTCTTTAGTTCTTCTCCTTCTGCTTCTACTTCTTCTGCTTCTCCTGCTTCTCCTTCTGCATCTCCTTCTGCTTGTGCTTTTCCTTCTGCTTCTTCTGCTTCTGCTTCTCCTTCTCCTTCTTCTGCTTCTCCGTCTGCTTCTGCTTCTTCTGCTTTTCCTGATTCTCTTTCTGCTTCTCCTTCTCCTTCTCCTTGTGTTTCTCCTTCTCCTTCTTGTCCTTCTGCTATTTCTTGTGCTTCTTTTTCTGCTTCTACATCTTCAGCTTCTTCTGCTACTGCTTGTGTTTCTTCTGTTTCTTCTGCTTCTCCTTCTGATTTTGCTTCTCTTTCTGCTTCTGCTTCTACTTCTACTTCTGCAGATTCTGCTTCTTCTGCTTCTTCTTCTGCTTCAGGTTCTGCTTCTGCTTCTTCGGATTCTTATGCTTCTGCTTCACCTGCTTCTGCTTCTTCTGCTTCCCCTCCTTCTCTTTCTGCTTCTCCTTCTGTTTCTGCTTCTCCTTCTCCTTCTGCTTCTTCTCCTTCTTCTATTTCTTCTGCTTCTGCTTCTCCTGCTTCTGCTTCTCCTGCTTCTCGTTCTGATTTTCTTTCTGCTTCTCCTTCTCCTTCTGCTTCTCCTTCTGCTTCTGTTTCAATTTCTCCTTCTGCTTCTCATTCTGCTTCTGCGTCTTCTGTTTCTTCTGCTTCTCCTGCTTCTGCTTCTCCTGCTTCTCTTACTTTTCGTGCTGCTTTTTCTTATGCGTCTCTTTCTGCTTATGCTTATCCTTTTGCTTCTCCTACTCCTAATCCTTCTCTCTCGCCTTCTCCGTCTTCTTCTTCTGCTTCTCCTGCTGCTTCTGCTTCTGCTTATTCTACTATTTCTGTTTCTTCGGCTTCTGTTTCAGATTGTGCTTCTTCTGTTTCTCCTTCTGCTTCAGATTCTGCTTCTGCTTCTTCGGATTATTCTGTTTCTTCTGCTTCTGCTTCTCCTGCTTATTCTGCTTCTCCTGCTTCTCTTTCTGCTTCTCCTTCTGCTTCTGCTTCTCCTTCTGCTTCTCCTTCTGCTATTCTCCTTCTTCTGTTTCTTTTGCTTCTGTTTCTTCTGCTTCTTATTCTTCTGTTTCTTCTGATTCTACTTCTGCTTCTTCTGATTCTCCTGCTTCTCCTTTTGTTGTCCTTCTGTTTCTGCTTCTCTTTCTGCTTCTGCTTCTCCTTCTGCTGCTCCTTCTCCTTCTCCTTCTTCTGCTTCTCTCACTGCTTCTGCTTCTGCTTCTTTTGCTTATTCTTTTTCTTCTGCTTCTGCTTCTCCTGCTTCTTCTTCTTCTCCTTCTACTGCTTCTCCTTATGCTTCTCCTTATGCTTCTCATTATGCTTCTCCTTATGCTTCTCATTATCTTCATCTTCTTCTTCTTCTTCTTCTTCTTCTTCTTCTTCTTCTTCTTCTTCTTCTTCTTCTTCTTCTTCTTCTCTTTCGTCTGCTTCTGCCTTTCCTGCTTCTTCTGCTTCTACTGCTTCTCTTTCTGCTTGTCATTCTGCTTCTGCTTCTCCTTCTGCTTCTCCTATTGCTCCTGCTGCCCTTCCTTCTCCTTCTCCTTCTCCTACTTCTGCTTCTGCTTCTGCTTTTGCTTCTTCTGCTTCTCCTGCTTCTCCTTCTGCATCTTCTTCTACTTCTGCTTCTCCTTCTGCTGCTTCTTCTGCTTCTGCTTCTCCTTCTTCTGCTTCTCCTTCAGCTGCTCCTTCTGCTTCTCGTTCTGCTTCTGATTCTCCTTCTGCTCTTCCTACTCCTAATCCTACTCTTTCTCCTTCTCCTTCTTCTTCTTCTGCTTCTCGTTCTGCTTCTGCTACTTCTTCTTCTGCTTGTTCTGTTTCTTCTGCTTCAGGTCCTGCTTCTGCTTCTTCAGCTTCTTCTGCTTCTTGTGCTTCTGCTTCTCCTGCTACTGCTTCTTCTCCTTATCTTTCTGCTTCTCCTTCTGCTTCTGCTTCTGCTTCTGCTTCTCCTTCTGCTCCTTCTCCTTCTCGTTCTT
>NW_012294093.1:0-1851 GCF_000151885.1 Dipodomys ordii | reverse complement strand
CTTCTGCTTCTTCTCTTCGAGCTTCTCCTGCTCTGCTTCTTGTGCATCTCCTGCTTTACTTTCTGCTTCTCATTCCGCTTCTGCTTCTCCTTCTGCTTCTGCTTCTCCTCCTTCTCCTTCTCCTACTTCTGCTACTCCTTCAGCTTCTGCTTCTTCTGTTTCTCCTACTTCTCCTTCTACATCTCCGTCTGCTTGTGCTTATCCTTATGCTCCTTCTTCTTCTTCTCCTTCTCCTTCTTTTGCTTCTGCTTCTTCTGCTTTTCCTGCTTCTCCTTCTGCTTCTGCATCTTCTGCTTCTCCTGCTTCTCCTTCTGCATCTTCTTCTGCTTCTGCTTCTCCTTCTCCTTCTTCTGCTTCTCCTTCTGCTTCTTCTTCTTCCGCTTTACCTGCTTCTCTTTCTGCTTCTCCTTCTGCTTCTCCTTCTGTTTCTCGTTCTCCTTCTTGTTCTTCTGCTTTTCCTTCGGCTTCTCCTTCTGCTTCAGCTACAACTGCAACTGCTTCTACTTCTTCTGTTTCTTCTGCTTCTCCTTCTGCTTTTGATTCTCTTTCTGCTTCTGCTTCTCCTTCAGCTTGTCATTCTGCTTCTCCAGATTCTGCTTCTTCTGCTTCTCCTGCTTCTCCTTCTGCTTCAGGTTCTGCTTCTGCTTCTTCGGATTCTTATGCTTCTGCTTCTCCTGCTTCTGCTTCTTCTGCTTCCCCTCCTTCTCTTTCTGCTTCTCCTTCTGCTTCTGCTTCTTGTCCTTCTCCTGATTCTTCTACTCCTGCTTCTCCTGTTTCTGTATCTCCTTCTTCTCCTTCTGCTGCTCTTTCTGCTTCTCCTGCTGCTTTTCCGTCTCCTGCTCCTTCTTCTGCTTCTCTTTCTGCTTCTCCTTCTGTTTCTTCTTCTCGTTCTTCTGCTTTTCCTTGTGCTTCTCCTTCTGCTTCTGCATCTTCTGCTTCTTCTGCTACTGCGTCTGCTTCTTCTGTTTCTTCTGCTTCTCCTTCTGCTTCTCCTTCTGCTTTTGCTTCTCTTTCTGCTTCTGCTTCTCCTTCTGGTTCTCCTTCTTCTTCTCCTGCTTCTGCTTCTTCTGCTTCTCCTGCTTCTCCTACTTCTCATTCTGCTTCTTCTTCTGCGTCTCTTTCTGCTTCTGCTTATCCTTTTGCTTCTCCTACTCCTAATCTTTCTCTTTCGCCTTCTCCTTCTTCTTCTTCTGCTTTTCCTGCTGCTTCTGCTTCTGCTTATTGTACTATTTCTGTTTCTTCTGCTTCTTCTTCACATTGTGCTTCTTCTGTTTCTCCTGCTTCAGATTCTGCTTCTGCTTCTTCGGCTTCTCCTGTTTCTTCTGCTTCTGCTTCTTCTACTTCTCCTGCTTCTCTTTGTGCTTCTCCTTCTGCTTCTGCTCTTCTCCTTCTTCTGTTTCTTTTGCTTCTGTTTCTTCTGCTGCTTCTTCTTCTGTTTCTTCTGATTCTACTTCTGCTTCTCCTTCTTCTCCTTCTCTTTCTTTTTCTATTTCTACTTCTTCTGATTCTCCTGCTTCTCCTTCTTGTTCTCCTTCTGTTTCTGCTTCTCATTCTGCTTCTGCTTCTCCTTCTGCTGCTCCTTCTCCTTATCCTTCTTCTGATTCTCCCCCTGCTTCTGCTTCTGCTTCTTTTGCTTATTCTTTTTCTTCTGCTTCTGCTTCTCCTGTTTCTGCTTTTTCTGCTTCTACTGCTTCTCCTTATGCTTCTCCTTATGCTTCTCCTTATGCTTCTTCTTCTTCTTCTTCTTCTTCTTCTTCTTCTTCTTCTTCTTCTTCTTCTTCTTCTCTTATCTTTTCTCGTCTCTCTTCGATTCTCCTTCGACTCTCTCTCTCTCTCTCTCTCTCTCTCTCT
>NW_012294092.1:0-6054 GCF_000151885.1 Dipodomys ordii | reverse complement strand
TCCTGCTCTGTTCCCCACTGTGTCTCCCGTTTTGTCCCTGCTGTGCCCCGCTGTGTCCCGCTGTGTCCCGCTGTGTCTCCCACTGTGTCGCTTTGTGTCATCAGCTGTGTACCCCGCTGTGTCCCGCTGGGCTCCCTCTGTATCGACACTTTGTCCCGCTGGGTCTTGCTGTGTCCTCTCTGTGTTCCCCACTGTGTCCCGCTGTGTCCCCCGCTGTGTCCCGCAGTATCCACCGCTGAGTCCCCCTGTGTCACCGCTGTGTCCCTCTGTGTCCCCGCTCTATCGACGCTGTGTCCCGCTGGGTCCCGCTGTGTCCTCTCTTTGTTCTCCACTGTGTCCCGCTGTGTCCCCCGCTGTATCTCTCGTTGTGTCCCTCTGTGTCCCCGGCTGTGTCCGGCTGTGTCTTGCTGTGTCCCCCGCTGTGTCCTTGCTGTGTCCCCGCTGTGTCCCGATGTGTCCCGCAGTGTCCCCAGCTGAGTCCCGCTGTGTCACCGCTGTGTCCTCGCTGTGTCCCCCACTGTGTCACGCTTTGTCCCTGCTGTGTCCCCCACTGTGTCCCGCTTTGTCCCCGCTGTGTCCTGCTGTGTCCCCCGCTGTGTCCCGCTGGGTCCCGCTGGGTCCCCCGCTGTGTCCCGCTGTGTCCCTGCAGGTTCACCGCTGTTTCACGCTGTGTCCTGCTGTGTCTCGCTGTCTCCCGCTGTGTCCTCACTTTGTCCCATGCTGTGTTCCGCTGTGTCCTCCCAGTGTCCCCCGCTGTGTCCCGCTGTGTCCCCCGCTGTGCCCCGCAGTGTCCCGCTGTGTCCCGCTGTGTCCTTGCTGTGTCCCACTGTGTCCCAGCTGTTTCCCCGCTGGGTCCTGCTGGGTCCCGTTGTGTCCCGCTGGGTCCCCAGCTGTGTACCCCGCTGTGTCCCGCTGTGTCCCCGCTGTATCGACGATGTGTCCCGCTTGGTCCCGCTGTGTCCTCGCAGTGTTCCCCGCTGTGTCCCGCTGTTTACCCCTCTGTGTCACCCGCTGTGTCCCGCTGTGTCCCGCTGTGTACTGCTGTGTCCCCCACTGAGTCCCGCTGTGTCCCCACTGTGTTCCCAATGTGTCCGCGCTGTGTCCCCTGCTGTGTCCCGCTGTGTCCCCCCTGTTTCCCCCGCTGTGTCCCGCTGTGTCCCGCTGTGTTTCCTGCTGTGTCCTCTGCTCTGTCCCACTGTGTCCCCCTCTGTGTCCTGCTGTGTCCCGCTGTGTCCCCCCTGTGTCCCCTGCTGTGTCCCGCTGTGTCCACACTGTGTTCCCCGTGTGTCCCGCTGTGTACCCCGCTGTGTCGTGCTGTGTCCCGCTCTTTCTCCGCTGTGTCCCCGCTGTGTGCCCAGTGTGTCCCGCTGTGTACCCCGCTGTGTCTAGCTGTGTCACTGCTGTGTCCCGCTGTGTACTGCTGTGTCCCCCGCTGAGTCCCGCTGTGTCCCCGCTGTGTCCCAATGTGTCCTCGCTGTATCCCCCCCTGTGTCCCGCTGTGTCCCCCTGTGTCCCCCGCTGTGTCCAGCTGAGTCTCTCTGTGTCCCCTGCTGTGTCCCCCGCTCTGTACCACTGTGTCCCCCTCTGTGTCCCGCTGTGTCCCGCTGTGTACTGCAGTGTCCCCCGCTGAGTCCCGCTGTGTCCCCGCTGTGTCCCAATGTGTCTTCGCTGTGTCCCCCGCTGTGTCCCCCTCTGTCCCCCGCTGTGTCCCGCTGTGTCAACTGCTGTGTCCACATTGTGTCCCGCTGTTTCCCCCGCTGTGTCCTGCTGTGTCCTCACTGTGTCCCGCTGTGTCCTCGCTGTGTCCACCGTGTGTTCCACTGTGTGCCCGGCTGTGTCCCCCGTGAGTCCCGCTGTGTACCCCGCTGTGTCCCGTTGTGTCACGCTTTGTCCCGCTCTTTCCCCACTGTGTTCCACTGTGTCCCGTCTGTGTCCCGGCTGTGTGCCCGCTGTGTAATCTGCTGTGTCTCGCTTTGTACCCGTTGTGTCTCGCAGAGTCCCCCGCTCTGTCCCCCGCTGTGTCCCGCCTTGTCCCCCTCTGTGTCCCGCTGTGTCCTGCTGTGTCCCTCGCTGTGTCCCGTTGTATCCACGCAGTGTCCCCGCTGTATCCCACTGTGTCCCGCTGTGTTCCGTGTTGTCCCGTTTGTGCCCCTTAGTGTCCCCCACTGTGTCCCCACTGTGTCCGCGCTGTGTCCCGCTGTGTCCTCGCTGTGTCCCCTGCTGTGTCCTGCTCTGTTCCCCGCTGTGTCGCCCACTTTGTCCCCACTGTGCCCCTCTGTGTCCCGCTGTGTACCGCTGTGTCCCGCTGTGTCCTGCTGTGTCCCCCGCTGAGTCCCGCTGTGTACCCGCTGTGTCCCAATGTATCCTCGCTGTGTCCCCCGCTGTGTCCCGCTGTGTCCCGCTGTGTCCCTCTGTGGCCCCTGCTGTATCCCCTGCTCTGTCCCACTGTGTCCCTGCTGTGTCCCTACTGTGTCCCCGCTGTGTCCTGCTGTATTCCGCTGTGTCCCCCGCTGTGTCCCGCTTTGTCCCCCCTGTGTCCCCCGCTGTGTCCCGCTCTGTCCCCTGCTGTGTCTCCGCTCTTTCCCGCTGTGTCCCGCTCTGTCCCGCTGTGATCCTGCTGAGTCCCGCTGTGTCACCGCTGTTTCCCGCTGTGTCCTCGCTGTGTCCCCTGCTGTGTCCTGCTCTGTTCCCTGCTGTGTCTCCCACTTTGTCCCCATTGTGCTCTGCTGTGTCCCGCTGTGTCCCGCTGTGTCCTCGCTGTGTCTCCTGCTGTGTCCTGCTCTGTTCCCCGCTGTGTCGCCCACTTTGTCCCCACTGTGCCCCTCTGTGTCCCGCTGTGTACCGCTGTGTCCCACTGTGTCCTGCTGTGTCCCCCGCTGAGTCCCGCTGTGTACCCGCTGTGTCCCAATGTATCCTCGCTGTGTCCCCCGCTGTGTCCCGCTGTGTCCCGCTGTGTCCCTCTGTGGCCCCTGCTGTATCCCCTGCTCTGTCCCACTGTGTCCCTGCTGTGTCCCTACTGTGTCCCCGCTGTGTCCCGCTGTATTCCGCTGTGTCCCCCGCTGTGTCCCGCTTTGTCCCCTCTGTGTCCCCCGCTGTGTCACCGCTTTGTCCCGCTGTGTCCTCGCTGTGTCCCCTGCTGTGTCCTGCTCTGTTCCCTGCTGTGTCTCCCACTTTGTCCCCATTGTGCTCCGCTGTGTCCTGCTGTGTCCCGATGTGTCCCGCTATGTCCCCCACTGTGTCCCGTTGTGTCCCCAGCTGTGTACCCCGCTGTGTCCTGCTGTGTCCCCGCTGTATCGATGCTGTGTCCCGCTGGGTCCCGCTGGGTCCTCTCTGTGTACCCCGCTGTGTCCCACTGTGTCCCCCGCTGTGTCCCTCGCTGTGTCCCACTGTGTCCTCCCTGTGTCCCCTGCTGTGTCCTGCTGTGTCCCCCGCTGTGTCCCGCTGTGTCCCCTGCTGTGTCACACGCTGTGTCCCTGTTGTGCCCCGCTGTGTCCCGCTGTGTCCCGCTGTGTCCTGCTGTGTCCCCCACTGAGTCCCGCTGTGTACCCGCTGTGTCCCAATGTGTCCTCGCTGTGTCCCCTGCTGTGTCCCGCTGTGTCCTCGCTGTGTCCCCCTCTGTGTCCCGCTGTGTCCCTCTGTGGCCCCTGCTGTATCCCCTGCTCTGTCCCACTGTGTCACCCGCTGTGTCCCGGCTGTGTCCCCGCTGTGTCCTGCTGTATTCCACTGTGTCCCCCGCTGTGTCCCGCTTTGTCCCCCCTGTGTCCCCCGCTGTGTCCGCTGTATCCCCCGCTGTGTCCCGCTGTGTCCACGTTGTCCCCTGGCGGGTCCCCGCTGTCCCCTTCTGTGTCCCCGCTGTACCCGCTGTGTCCCGCTGTGTCCCTCTGTGTTCCCCACTGTGTCCCTCTGTATTCCCCGCTGTGTCCCGCTGTGTCCCACGCTGTGTCCCGCTGTGTCCCCTGCTGTGTTTCTGCTGTGTCCCACTGTTTCCCGCTGTGACCCTGCTGAGTCCTGCTGTTTCCCCGCTGTGTCCCGCTTTGTCGTCGCTGTGTCCCCCGCTGTGTCCCACTATGTCCCCCGCTGTGTCCCGCTGTGTCCCGCTGTGTCCCTGCTGTGTCCCGCTGTGTCCCCCGCTTTGTCCCCGCTGTGTCCCGCTGTGTCCTCACTGTGTCCCCCGTGTGTCCCGCTGTGTACCCCGCTGTGTCCCTCTGTGTCCCGCTCTGTCCCCACTGTGTCCCGATGTGTCCCGCTGTGTCCCCGCTGTGTGCCCGCTGTGTCCTGCTGTGTACCCCACTGTGTCCAGCGGTGTCACCACTGTGTCCCGCTCTGTCCTTTCTCTGTCCCCCGCTGTCACCTGCTCTGTCCCCCGCTGTGTCCCGCTGTGTCCCACTATGTCCCCTGCTTCGTGCCGCTGTTTCCCCACAGTGTCCCCGCTGTGTCCTGTTGTGTCACATTGTGTCCCGTGGTGTTCCACTTTGTCCCCTCCTGTGTCCCCCGCTGAGTGCCGCTTTGTCCCCGTTGTGTCCCGCTGTGTCCCCCGCTCTGTCCCCTGCTGTGTTCCGCTGTGTCCACCTCTGTGTCCCGCTGTGTCCTGCTGTGTCCCCCGCTGTGTCCCGCTGTATTCCCCTGTATTCCGTGGTGTCCCGTTTGTCACCCGCTGTGTCCCCTGCTGAGTCCCCGCTTTGTCCCCGCTGTGACCCCCTGTGTCCCGCTGTGTCCCGCTGTGTCCCGCTATGGCCCCCACTGTGTCCCGTTGTGTCCCCAGCTATGTACCCCGCTGTGTCCCCGCTGTATCGACGCTGTGTCCCGCTGGGTCCCGCTGTGTACTGCTGTGTCCCACGCTGAGTCCCGCTGTGTCCCCACTGTGTCCCAATGTGTCCTCACTGTGTCCCCCGCTGTGTCCCACTCTGTCCCTCTGTTTCCCCTGCTGTGTCCCCTGCTCTGTCCCACTGTGTCCCCCGCTGTGTCCCTGCTGTGTCCCCGCTCTGTCCCACTGTGTCCCGCTGTGTCTCCCGCTGATTCCCGCTGTGTCCCAGATGTGTCCCGCTGAGTCCTCGCTGTGTCCCCTGCTGTGTCCCGCTTTGTTCCCCCTGTGTCCCCGGCTCTGTCCCGCTGTGTCCCCTGCTGTGCCCCCGAGGTGTCCCGCTGTGTCCCGCTGTGTCCCGCTGTGACCGCGTTGAGTCCCGCTGTGTCCCCGCTGTGTCCCGCTTTGTCATCGCTGTGTCCCCCGCTGTGTCCTGCATTTTCCCCCCGTGTCCCCCACTGTGTCCCGCTTATCCCCTTCTGTGTCCCGCTGTGTCCCCTGCTGTGTCCCAACTGTGTCCTGCTGTGTTCCGCTGTGTCACGCTGTGTCCTCGCTGTGTCTCCCGTAGTGTCCTGCAGTGTCCCCCCTGTGTCCCCCGCTGTGTCCCGCTGGGTCCCTCTGTGTCCCCTGCTGTGTACCCTGCTCTGTCCCACTGTGTCCCCCGCTGTGTCCCGCTGTGTCCCGCTGTGTAATGCTGTGTCCTGCTGTGTCCCCCACTGAGTCCAGCTGTGTCCCCTCTGTGTCCCAATTTGTCCTCGCTGTGTCCCCCGCTGTGTCCCGCTGTGTCCCTCTGTGTCCCCTGCTGTGTACCCTGCTCTGTCCCACTGTGTCCCCCGCTGTGTCCCGCTGTGTCCCGCTGTGTACTGCTGTGTTCCCCGCTGAGTCCCGCTGTGTCCCCGCTGTGTCCCAATGTGTCCTCGCTGTGTCCCCCGCTGTGTCCCACTGTGTCCCCTCTGTGTCCCCCGATGTGTCTACTGCTGTGTCCACCGCTCTGTCCCCACTGTGTCCCACTGTGCCCCGCTGTGTCCCCGCTGTGTGCCCGCTGTGTCCCGCTGTGTACCCTGCTGTGTCCAGCTGTGTCACCCCTGTGTCACGCTGTGTCCCCTCTCTGTTCCCCGCTGTCCCCTGCTGTGTCCCCCGCTATGTCCCGTTGTGTCCCGCTGTGTCCCCTGCTTTGTCCCGCTGTGTCCCCGCAGTGTCCCCGCTGTGTCCCGCTGTGTCACACTGTGTCCCGTGGTGTTCCTGAGAACTTA
>NW_012294091.1:0-6054 GCF_000151885.1 Dipodomys ordii | reverse complement strand
GAAGACGAGAAGGAGAAGGAGATCTGAAGGAGATACAGAAGGAGATGCTTTAAGGAGAAGCAGAAGAAGCAGAACGAGAAGCAGAAGGAGAAACAGAAGCAGAAGAAGCAGCAGAAGGAGAAGCAGAAGCAGAAGAAGATGCAGGAGGAGAAGCAGGAGAAGCAGAAGAAGCAGATGCAGAAGGAGAAGGAGAAGTAGGAGAAGGAGAAGGAAGAGCCGCAGAAGCAATAGGAGAAGCAGAAGGAGAAGCAGAAGCAGAATGAGAAGCAGAAAGAGAAGCAGTAGAAGAAGAAGAAGCAGGAAAAGCAGAAGCAGCAGGAAGAGAAGACGAAGAAGAAGAAGAAGAAGAAGAAGAAGAAGAAGAAGAAGAAGAAGAAGAAGAAGAAGAAGAAGAACAAGAAGAAGAAGAAGAAGAAGAAGAAGAAGAAGAAGAAGAAGAAGAAGAAGAAGAAGAAGAAGAAAAAGAAGAAGAATTAGGAGAAGGAGAAGAAGAAGAAGCAGTAGAAGCAGAAGAAGCAGAAGCAGGAGAAGCAGAAGCAGAAGCAGAAGAAAAAGAATAAGCATAAGAAGCAGAATCAGAGGGAGAAGCAGAAGAAGGAGAAGCAGAAGCAGAAGAAGCAGCAGAAGGAGAAGCAGAAGCAGAAGAAGATGCAGAAGGAGAAGCAGGAGAAGCAGAAGACGGAGAAAGAGAAGGCGAAAGAGAAGGATTAGGAGTAGGAGAAGCAAAAGGATAAGCAGAAGCAGAAAGAGACACAGAAGGAGAAGCAGCACGAGAAGTAGGAGAAGCAGGAGAAGCAGAAGCAGGAGAATGAGAAGAAACAGAAGACGCAGAAGCAGAATGAGAAGCAGAAGGAGAAATTGAAGCAGAAGCAGAAGCAGAAGGAGAAGCAGAAGCAGAAGGAGAAGCAGAAGAAGGAGAAGGAGAAGCAGAAAGAGAAGCACAACGAGAAGCAGGAGAAGCAGAAGCAGGAGAAGCAGAAGCAGAAGAAACATAGGAAGGAGAAGAAGCAGATGCAGAAGGAGAAGCAGAAACAGAAGGAAAAGCAGAAAGAGAAGCAGGAGAAGCAGAAGAAGCAGCAGCAGGAGAAGCAGAAGCAGAAGAAGCCGAAAAAGCAGAAGCAGAACCTGAAGCAGAAGGAGAAGCAGGAGAAGCAGAAGAAGCAGAATCTGGAGAAGCAGAAGGAGAAGCAGAAGCAGAAAGAGAAGCAAAAGCAGAAGGAGAAGCAGAAGAACGAGAAGGTGAAGGAGAAGGAGAAACAGAAGGAGAAGCAGAAAGAGAAGCAGAAGAAGGAGCAGGAGAAGGATAAGCAGCAGGAGAAGCAGAAAGAGCAGCAGAAGGAGGATCAGGAGATGCAGAACAAACAGGAGAAGGACAAGAAGCAGAAGCAGAAGGAGAAGCAGATACAGAAGGAGAAGCAGAAAGAGAAGGAGGGGAAGCAGAAGAAGCTGAAGCAGGAGAAGCAGAAGCATAAGAATCCGAAGAAGCAGAAGGAGAACCTGAAGGAGAAGGAGAAGCAGGAGAAGCAGAAGAAGCAGAATCTGGAGAAGCAGAAGGAGAAGCAGAAGCAGAAGCAGAAAGAGAATCAAAAGCAGAAGGAGAAGCAGAAGAAACAGAAGAAGTAGAAGCAGTAGCAGTTGTAGCAGAAGCAGAACGAGAAGCAGAAGGAAAAGCAGAAGAACAAGAAGCAGAAGGGAAACAGAAGGACAAGCAGTAGGAGAATAAGAAGGAGAAGCAGAAGAAGGAGAAGCAGAAGCAGAAGTAGATGCAGAAGGAGAAGCAGAAGAAGCAGAAGCAGAAGGAGAAGCAGGAAAAGCAGAAGAAGCAGAAGCAAAAGGAGAAGCAAAAGAAGGAGAAGGAGAAGCAGAGGCAGAAGAAGAAGCATAAGGAGAAGCACCAGCAGAAGGAGATGCAGAAGGAGAAGCAGGAGAAGCAGAAGAAGCAGAAGCTGAAGGAGAAGCAGAAGTAGGAGAAGGAGAAGGAGGAGAAGCAGAAGCAGAAGGAGAGGCAGAAGCGGAATGAGAACCAGAAAGAGAAGCATGAGAAGCACAAGAAGCAGAAGCAGGAGAAGCCGAAAGAGAAGAAGCAGATCAGAAGCAGAAGTAGAAGCAGAAGCAGAAGGAGAAGCAGCAGAGAAGTAGAACCAGAAATTCAGGCAGGAGAAACAGAAGAAGCAGAAGCAGAAGGAGAAGCAAAAAGAGAAGCAGTAGGAGAAGTAGAAGAAGCAGCAAAAGGAGAAGCAGCAGAAGAAGCAGAAAAACAAGCAGGAGAAGCAGAAGCAGAAAGAGAAGTAGAAGCAGAAGAAACAGAAGCAGAAGTAGAAGCAGTAGAAGCACAAGAAGCAGAAGCAGGAGAAGCAGAAGCAGAAGATAAAGAAGAAGCATAAGAAGCATAAGCAGAGAGAGAAACAAAAGAATGAGAAAGAGCAGAAGAAGGTGAAGCAGAAGGAGATGCAGAAGCAGAAAGAGAAGCAGAAACAGAAGGAGAAGAAGAAGGAGAAGTTGGAGAATCAGAAGAAGCAGAAGCAGAAGCAGAAAGAGAAGGAGAAGAAGGAGAAGGAGAAGCAGAAGGAGAAGGACAAGCAGGAGAAGCAGAAGAAGCAGAAGCGGGAGGAGCAGAAGAAGAAGAAGAAGAAGAAACAGAAGAAAGAGAAGGAGCAGAAGGAGAAGCAGAAGCAGAAGGAGAAGCAAAAGAGAAGCAGAAGAAGCAGAAGAAGCAGTAGCAGGAGAAGCAGAAGCAGAAGAAACAGAAGAAGCCCAAGAAGCAGAAGGAGAACCTGAAGCAGAAGTAGAAGCAGAAGCAGCAGAAGCTGGAAAAGTAGAAGCAGAAGAAACAGAACAAGCAGAAGAAGCAGAAGAAGAACGAGAAGAAGAAGAAGAACAAGGAGAAAGAGAAGGATTAGGAGTAGGAGAAACAGAAGGATAAGCAGAAGCAGAAAGAGAAGGAGAATGAGAAGGAGAAGCAGGAGAAGCAGAAGAAGCAGAAGCAGGAGAAGCAGAAGCAGAATGAAAAGCAGAAGAAGGAGAAATTGAAACAGAAGAAGATGCAGAAGGAGAAGCAGAAGCAGTAGTAGAAGCAGAAGAAGGAGAAGCAGAAGGAGAAGCATAAAGAGAAACAGAAGGAGAAGCAGGATAAGCAGAAGCAGGAGAAGCAGAATCAGAAGAAATAGAAGAAGGAGAAGAAGCAGAAGCAGAAAGAGAAGCAGAAACAGAAGGAGAAGCAAAAATAGAAGCCGAAGAAGCCGAAGAAGCAAAAGCAGAACCTAAAGCAGAAGGAGAAGCTGGAGAAGCAGAAGAAGCAGAATCTGGAGAAGAAGAAGGAGAACCAGAAGGAGAAGCAGAAGCAGAAAGAGAAGCAAAAGCAGAAGGAGAAGCAGAAGAAACAGAAGAAGCAGAATCAGTAGCAGAAGCTGAAGATGCAGAAGCAGAAAAAGAAGCAGAAGGAATAGCAGAAGAACGAGAAGGAGAAATAGAAGGAGAAGCAGAAGGAGAAGCACGAAAAGCACAAGAAACAGAAGCAGACGGAGAAGCAGAAGAAGGAGAAGGAGAAGCCGGAGCAGAGGAAGAACAGGAGGAAAAGCACAAGCAGAAAGAGATGCAGAAGGAGAAGCAGGAAATGCAGAAGACGCAGAAACAGAAGGAGAAGAAGAAGGAGAAGAATCAGAATCAGAAGAAGCAGAAGCAGAAATAGAAAGAGAAGTCGACAAAGAGAAGCTGAACGAGAAGCAGGAGAAGCAGAAGGAGCACAAGCGGGAGAAGCAGAAGTAGAAGAAACAGAAGAAGGAGAAGGAGCAGAAGCAGAAGGAGAAGCAGAAGGAGAAGCAGAAAGAGAAGCAGGAAAATCAGAAGAAGCAGAAGCAGGAGAAGTAGAAGGAGAAGAAACAGGAGAAGGACAAGAAGCAGAAAGAGAAGCAGTAGAAGCAGAAGAGGCAGGAAAAGAAGAAGCAGAAGAAAGAGAAGAAGAAGAAGAATAAGAAGAAGAAGCATACGGAGAAGCATAAGCAGAAGCATAAGGAGAAGTATAAGAGAAGCAGTAGAAGGAGAAGAAGCAGAAGCAGGACAAGCTGAAGCAGAAGAAAAAGAATAAGCAAAAGAAGCAGAAGCAGAAGCAGTGAGAGAAGCAGAAGAAGGAGAAGGAGAAGGAGCAGCAGAAGGAGAAGCAGAAGCAGAAAGAGAAGCAGAAACAGAAGGAGATCAAGAAGGAGAAGCAGGAGAATCAGAAGAAGCAGAAAGAGAAGGAGAAGAAGGAGAAGCAGAAGTAGAATCAGAAGAAACAGAAGAAGAAGCAGAAGAAACAGAAGCAAAAGAAACAGAAGAAGGAGAAGAGCAGAAGCAGAAGCAGAAGGAGAAGGAGAAGCAGAAGGAGAAGCAGAAAGAGAAGCAGGAGAACCAGAAGAAGCAGGAGAAGCAGAAG
The DNA here is from genome assembly GCF_000151885.1 of Dipodomys ordii. Lineage (NCBI taxonomy): Eukaryota > Metazoa > Chordata > Mammalia > Rodentia > Heteromyidae > Dipodomys > Dipodomys ordii. Next base: position 1,643 of record NW_012294091.1, on the reverse strand, counting down.
CAGAAGAAACAGGAGAAGCCGAAGAAGCAGAATCAGAATCTGAAGCAGAAGGAGAAACAGAAGAAGCACAATCTGAAGAAGAAGCAGAAGAAACAGAAATAGTAGAATAAGCAGAAGCAGAAGCACCAGGACAAGCAGAAGAACAAGAAGGAGAAGGCGAAAGAGAAGGAATAGGAGTAGGAGAAGCAAAAGGATAAGCAGAAGCAGAAAGAGACGCAGAAGGAGAAGCAGCACGAGAAGTAGGAGAAGCAGGAGAAGCAGAAGCAAGAGAAGCAGAAGAAACAGAAGACGCAGAAGCAGAATGAGAAGCAGAAGGAGAAATTGAAGCAGAAGGAGAAGGAGAAGCAGAAGGAGAAGCAGAAGAAGGAGAAGGAGAAGCAGAAAGAGAAGCAGAAAGAGAAGCAAAACGAGAAACAGGAGAAGCAGAAGCAGTAGAAGCAGAAGCAGAAGAAACATAAGAAGGAGAAGAAGCAGAAGCAGAAGGAGAAGCAGAAATAGAAGGAAAAGCAGAAATAGAAGCAGGAGCAGCAGAAGAAGCAGCAGCAGGAGAAGCAGAATGAGAAGAAGCCGAAGAAGCAGAAGCAGAACCTGAAGCATAAGGAGATACAGGAGAAGCAGAAGAAGCAGAATCTGGAGAAGCAGAAGGAGAAGCAGAAGCAGAAAGAGAAGCAAAAGCAGAAGGAGAAGCAGAAAGAGAAGCAGAAGAAACAGAAGAAGCAGAGGAAGTAGCAGAAGAAGCAGAAGATGCAGAAGCAGAAGGAGAAGAAGAAGCAGTAGTAGAAGCAGAAGAAGGAGAAACATAAAAAGAAACAGAAGGAGAAGCAGGAGAAGCAGAAGCAGGAGAAGCAGAATCAGAAGAAATAGAAGTAGGAGAAGAAGCAGAAGCAGAAAGAGAAGCAGAAACAGAAGGAGAAGCAGAAAAAGAAGCAGAAGAAGCCGAAGAAGCAAAAGCAGAACCTAAAGCAGAAGGAGAAGCAGGAGAAGCAGAAGAAGCAGAATCTGGAGAAGAAGAAGGAGAACCAGAAGGAGAAGCAGAAGCAGAAAGAGAAGCAAAAGCAGAAGGAGAAGCAGAAGAAACAGAAGAAGCAGAATCAGTAGCAGAAGAAGCTGAAGATGCAGAAGCAGAAAGAGAAGCAGAAGGAATAGCAGAAGAACGAGAAGGAGAAATAGAAGGAGAAGCAGAAGGAGAAGCAGGAAAAGCACAAGAAACAGAAGCAGACGGAGAAGCAGAAGAAGGAGAAGGAGAAGCCAGAGCAGAAGAAGAAGCAGAAGGAAAAGCACAAGCAGAAGGAGATGCAGAAGGAGAAGTAGGAAATGCAGAAGACACAGAAGCAGAAGGAGAAGAAGAAGGAGAAGAATCAGAATCAGAAGAAGCAGAAATAGAAAGAGAAGCCGACGAAGAGAAGCAGAACGAGAAGCAGGAGAAGCAGAAGAAGCACAAGCGGGAGAAGCAGAAGAAGAAGAAACAGAAGAAGGTGAAGGAGCAGAAGCAGGAGAAGCAGAAGGAGAAGCAGAAAGAGAAGCAGGAAAAGCAGAAGAAGCAGTAGCAGGAGAAGTAGAAGCAGAAGAAGCTGAAGAAATAGAAGGAGAATCTGAAGCAGAAGGAGAAGCAGAGAAGGAGAAGAAGCAGAATCTGGAGAAGC
>NW_012294090.1:0-6055 GCF_000151885.1 Dipodomys ordii | reverse complement strand
TCTGTCCCCCACTGGGTTCCGATGGAGTCCTCAATGTGTCCCCGACTGTGTCCTGCTGTGTCCCCCACTGTGTCCAGACGTGTCCCCACAGGGTCACCGCTGTTTCCCGCTGTGTCCTGCTGTGTTCCGTGGTGTCCCGCTTTGTCATTCGCTGTGTCCCCCGCTGAGTCCCCGCTGTGTCCTGCTGTGTCCTCGCTGTGTCCTCCGCTGTCTCTCGCTCTGTTCCGCGCTGTGTCTCACACTTTGCCCCACTGTGTCCCACTGTGTCCGGCTGTGTCCGCCACTGTGTCCCTTTGTTTCCCCAGCTGTGTACCCCGCTGTGTAACGCTGTGTCCCCGCTGTATCGACGCTGTGTCCCGTTGTGACCCGCTGTGTTCCCCGCGCTGTCCCCCGCTGTCCTGCTGTGTCCCCCGCTATGTCCCGTTGTGTCCCGCTGTGTCCCCCGCTGTGTCCCTGCTGTGTCTCTGCTGTGTCCCCACTGTGTCTCGCTGTGTCCCGCTGTGTCCTCGCTGTGTCCAACGCTGTGTTCCACTGTGTCCTCGCTGTGTCCCCTGCTGTGTCCCGTTGTGTCCCCAGCTGTGTACCACGCTGTGTCCTGCTGTGTCCCCGCTGTATTGAGGCTGTGTCCCAATGGGTCCCGCTTTGTCCCACTGTGTCCACCCTCTGTGTCCCCTGCTGTGTCCCTCTGTGTCCCCTGCTGTGACTCGCTGTGTCCCGCTGTGTCCCCCGCTCTGTCCCTGCTGTTTTCCCCGCTGTGTCCTGCTGTATACTGCTGTGTCCCCCGTAGAGTCCCGCTGTGTCCCAGCTATGTCCCACTGTGTCCCCCCTGTGTCCCCCGCTGTGTCCCAATGTGTCCCGATGTGTCCCCCGCTGTGTCCCCCGCTGTTTCCAGGTGTGTCCCCCGCTGTGTCCCGCTGTGTCCACTGCTGTGTCCCCGCAGGGTCACCGTTGTTTTCCGCTGTGTCCCGCTGTGTTCCGTGGTGTCCCGCATTGTCCCCCGCTGTGTCCGCCGCTGAGTCCCCCCTGTGTCCCCGCTGTGTCTCGCTGTGTCCTCGCTGTGTTCCCCACTGTCCCCCGCTCTGTCCCCTGCTGTGTCTCATGCTTTGTCCCGTCTGTGTCCCACTGTGTCCCGCTGTGTCCCCCACTGTGTCCCTTTGTGTCCCCAGCTGTGTAACCCGCTGTGTAATGCTGTGTCCACGCTGTATCGACTCTGTGTCCTGCTGTGTCCCCATTTGTGTCCTGCTGTGTCCCGCTGTGTGGTGCTGTGTCCCTGCTGTGACCCTCAATGTCCTGGTGTGTCCCCGCTGTGTCCCGCTGTGTCCTCAATGTGTCCCACGCTGTGTTCCGCTGGGTCCTCAATGTGTCCCCGGCTGTGTCCTGCTGTGTCCCCCGCTGTGTCCCGTTGTGTCCCACTGTGTCCCCCGCTGTGTCCCTGCTGTGACCCTGCTGTGTCCCCACTGTGTCCCGCTGTGTCCCGCTGTGTCCACGCTGTGTCCCACGCTGTGTTCTGCTGTGTCCTCTCTGTGTCCCCTGCTGTGTCCTGTTGTGTCCCCAGCTGTGTACCCCGCTGTGTCCCGCTGTGTCTCCGCTATATCGACGCAGTTTCCCTCTTGATCTTGCTGTGTCCTCGCTGTGTTCCCCGCTGTGTCTCGCTGTGTACCCCTCTCTGTCCCCGCTGTGTCCCGCTGTGTCCCTCGCTGTGACCCGCTGTGTCCCGCTATGTCCCCCGCTGTGTCCCTGCTGTGTCCCCGGTGTGTCCCGCTGTGTCCCGCTGTGTACTGCTGTGTCCCCCTCTGAGTTCCGCTGTGTCCCCGCTGTGTCCCGCTGTGTCCCCTCTCTGTCCCCTGCTGTCCCCCGCTGTGTCCCTCGCTGTGTCCCGCTATGACCCGCTCTGTCCCCCGCTTTGTCCCGCTGTGTCCCTGCAGTGTCCCCGCTGTGTCCCGCTGTGTCACACTGTGTCCCGTAGTGTCCCGCTTTGTCTCGCGCTGTGTCCTCTCTGTGTTTCCCGCTGTGTCCCACTGTGTAACCCTCTGTGTCCCCCGCTGTGTCCCGCAGTGTACCCCGCTGTGTCCAGATGTGTCCTCGCTGTGTCCCCAGCTGTCTCCTGCTTTGTCCCACGCTGTGTCCTGCTGTGATCCGCTGTGTCCTCGCTGTGTCCCCCGCTGTGTCCCGCTGTGTCCCCGCTGTGTCCCCCGCTGTGTCCCGCTGTGTCCCGCTCTGTATCCCGCTGTGTCCCAGGCTGTGTCCCGCTGTGTCCTGGCTGTGTCCCCCGCTGTGTCCCACTGTGTCCCCCGCTGTGTACCCGCTGTTTAGCGCTGTGTCCCCTGCTGTGTCCCAGCTGTGTCCCTGCTGTGTCCCCAATGTGTCACGCTGTGTGCCGCTGTGTCCTCTCTGTATCCCACGCTGTGTTCTGCTGGGTCTTCGCTGTGTCCACTGCTGTGTCCCGTTGTGTCCCCAGCTGTGTACCACGCTCTGTTCCCGCATTGTCCCCGCTGTGTCCCGATGTGTCCCGTTGTGTACTGCTGTGTCACCCGCTGAGTACCGCTGTGTCCCAGCTGTGTCCCGCTTTGTCCCACCTGTGTCCCCCGCTGGGTCCCGTTGTGTCCACTGCTGTGTCCCCCGATGTGTCCCTTTGTGTCCCCAGCTGTGTACCCCGCTGGGTCCCGCTGTATCCCCGCTGTATCCACGCTGTGTCGCGCTGGGTCCCGCTGGGTCCTCGCTGTGTTCTCTGCTGTGTCCCGCTGTGTCCCGTTGTGTACTGCTGTGTCACCCGCTGAGTCCCGCTGTGTCCCAGCTGTGTCCCGCTTTGTCCCACCTGTGTCCCCGGCTGTGTCCCGCTGTGTCCCGCTGTGTCCCTGCTGTGACCCGCTGTGTTCCGCTGTGTTTCCGCTGTGTCCCCGCTGTGTCCCGCTGTGTACCCCGCTGTGTCCAGTTTGTCCCCGCTGTGTCTTGCTTTGTCCCACCCTCTGTCCCCCACTGTGTTCCGCTGTGTCCCCCGCTGTGTCCCCCGCTGTGTCACCGCTGTGTCCCCGCTGTGTCATGCTGCGTCCTCGCTGTGTCCCCCGGTGTCTCCCGCTCTGTCCCCCGCTGTGTCTCATGCTTTGTCCCCGCTGTGTCCCACTGTGTCCCGCTGTGTCCCGCTGTGTCCACCACTGTGACCCTTTGTGTCCCCAGCTGTGTACCTCGCTGTGTAACGCTGTGTCCCCACTATATCGACGCTGTGTCCCGCTGAGTTCCGCTGTGTCCTCACTCTTTTCCTCATTGTATCCAGCTGTGTCCCCCGCTGTGTCCTGCTCTGTCCGCTGTGTCCCCATTGTGTCCCGCTGTGTCCCCCGCTGTGTCCCTGCTGTGTCCCTGCTGTGTCCCCGCTGTGTCACGCTGTGTCCTGCTGTGTTCCGTTGTGTCCCGCTGTAACCCTGCTGAGTCCCCCTGTGTCCCCGCTGTGTCCTGCTGTGTCGTCGCTCTGTCCTCCGCTATGTCCCGCTGTGTCATCTGCTGTGTCCCGCTGTGTCACTCTGTGTCCTGCTGTATCCCGCGGTGACCCCGCTGAGTCCCCGCTGTGTCCCCGCTGTGTCCCCCGCTGTCTCCCACTCTGTCCCCCGCTGTGTCTCACGCTTTGTCCCCGCTGTGTCCCACTGTGTTCCGCTGTGTCCCGCTGTGCCCAAACTGTGTCCCGTTGTGTCCACAGCTGTGTACCACACTGTGTAACGCTGTGTCCCCTCTGTATCGACGCTGTTCCCCACTGTGTCCCACTGTGTCCCCCGCTGTGTCCCCCGCTGTGTCCTCGCTGTGTCCCCCGCTGTGTCCCGCTCTGTCCCTGCTGTGTCCTGCTGTGCCCCGCTGTGTCCCCGCTTTGTGCCCGCTGTGTCCCGCTGTGTACTCCGTTGTGTCAGGCTGTTTCCCCTGCTTTGTCCCGCTGTGTCCCCGCAGTGTCCCCGCTGTGTCCCGCTGTGTCATACTGTGTCCCATGGTGTCCTGCTTTGTCCCCAGCTGTGTCACCCGCTGAGTCCCCTTTGTGTCCTGCTGTGTCCTCGCTGTGTGCCCCGCTGTCTCCCACTTTGTCACACGCTGTGTCCTGCTGTGTCCTCGCTGTGTCCCCCGCTGTGTCCCGCTATGCCCCCGCTGTGTCCCAAGCTGTGTCCCGCTGTGTCCCGCTATGTTCCCGCAGTGTCCCCGCTGTGTCCCTGCTGTGTCCTGCTGTGTCCTGCTGTGTCCTCGATGTGTCCCCCGCTGTGACCCGTTGTGTCCCCAGCTGTGTACCGCGCTGTGTCCCGCTGTGTCCCTGCTGTATCGACGCTGTGTCCCGCTGTGTCCTCACTGTGTTCCTGCTGTGTCCTGCTGTGTCCCCCGCTGTGTCCCGCTGTGTCCCCCGCTGTTTCCCCGCTGTGTCCCTCTGTGTACCCCGCTGTGTACAGCTTTGTCTCTGATGTGTCTCGCTGTGTCTCACTCTCTATCCCCCTCTGTGTCCCGCTGTGTCCCCCACTCTGTCCCGCTGTGTCCCGCTGTGTCCCCCGCTGTGTCCCGCTGTGTCCCCGCAGGGTCACCGTTGTTTCGCGCTGTGTCCCGCTATGTACCGTGGTGTCCCGCTTTGTCCCCCGCTGTGTCCCCAGCTGAGTACCCGCTGTGTCCCCGCTGTGTCCCGCTGTGTCCTCGCTGTGTCCCCCGCTGTCTCCCGCTCTGTCCCCCGCTGTGTCTCATGCTTTATCCCGTCTGTGTCCCACTCTGTCCCGCTGTGTCCCGCTGTGTCCACCACTGTGTCCCTTTGTGTCCCCAGCTGTGTAACCCGCTGTGTAACGCTGTGAATCCCGCTGTATCGAGGCTGTGTCCCGCTGGGTCCCGCTGTGTCCTTGCTCTGTTATTCGTGGTGTCCCCCTGTTCCCCGCTGTGTCCCCCGCTCTGTCCTACTGTGTCCCCCGCTGTGTCCCGTTGTGTCCTGCTGTGTCCCCCGCTGTGTCCCTGCTGTGTCCCCGCTGTGTCACGCTGTGTCCTGCTGTGTCCCGTTGTGTCCCGCTGTAACCCTGCTGAGTCCCCCTGTGTCCCCGCTGTGTCCTGCTGTGTCGTCGCTCTGTCAATCCGCTGTGTCCCGCTGTGTCCTCTGCTGTGTCCCGCTGTGTCAGTCTGTGTCCCGCTGTATCGCTGTGACCCCGCTGAGTCCCCGCTGTGTCCTCGCTGTGTCCCCCGCTGTGTCCCGCCGTGTCCTCGCTGGGTCCCCCGCTGTGTCCCACTGTGTCCCGCTCTGTCCCTGCTGTGTCCTGCTGTGTCCCGCTGTGTCCCCGCTTTGTGCCCGCTGTGTCCCGCTGTGTACTTCGTTGTGTCAGGATGTGTCCCCCGCTTTGTCCCGCTGTGTCCCCGCAGTGTCCCCGCTGTGTCCCGCTGTGTCACACTGTGTCCCATGGTGTCCTGCTTTGTCCCCAGCTGTGTCCCCCGCTGAGTCCCCTCGGTGTCCTGCTGTGTCCTTGCTGTGTGCCCCGCTGTCTCCCACTTTGTCCCACGCTGTGTCCCACTGTGTCCTCGCTGTGTCCCCCGCTGTGTCCCACTTTGTCCCCCGCTGTGTCCCCAGCTGAGTCCCCGCTGTGTCCCCACTGTGTACCGCTGTGTCCTCGCTGTGTCCCCCGCTGTCTCCCGCTCTGTCCCCCGCTGTGTCTCACGCTTTATCCCGTCTGTGTCCCACTCTGTCCCGCTGTGTCCCGCTGTGTCCACCACTGTGTCCCTTTGTGTCCCCAGCTGTGTAAACCTCTGTGTAATGCTGTGAATCCCTCTGTATCGAGGCTGTGTCCCGCTGGGTCCCGCTGTGTCCTTGCTCTGTTATTCGTGGTGTCCCCCTCTGTCCCCCGCTGTGTCCCCCGCTCTGTCCTGCTGTGTCTCCTGCTCTGTCCCGTTGTTTCCCGCTGTGACCCCCGCTGTGCCCCTGCTGTGTCCCCGCTGTGTCACGCTGTGTCCTGCTGTGTCCCATGTGTCCCGCTGTAACCCTGCTGAGAACCCCTGTGTCCCCGCTGTGTCCTGCTGTGTCTTCGCTCTGTCCTCCGCTATGTCCCGCTGTGTCCTCTGCTGTGTC
>NW_012294089.1:0-6055 GCF_000151885.1 Dipodomys ordii | reverse complement strand
GCGGGGTACACAGCGAGGACACAGCGGGACACAGCGGTGACAAAGCAGGACACAGCGGGGGACACAGCGAGGACACAGCAGGACACAGCGGTGACAAAGCGGGACACAGCGGGGGACACAGCGGGACACAGAGGGACACAGCGGTGACAAAGCGGGACACAGCGGGGGACACAGCGGGACACAGCGGGACACAGCGTCGATAGAGAGGGGAAAGAGCGGGACACAGCGGTGACACAGCAGGACACAGCGGGGGACACTGCGGGACCCAGCGGGGACACAGCAAGGACACAGCGGGGGACACAGCGGGACATAGCGGGTGACAAAGCGAGGGACACAGCGGGGGACACAGCGGGACACAGTGGAAAACACAGAGAGGACACAGCAGGACCCAGCGGGACACAGCGTCGATACAGCGGGGACACAGCGGGACACAGCGGGGTCACTGCGGGACACAGTGGGGGACAAAGCGGGACACAGCGGGACACAGCGGGGACGCAGAGGGACACAGCGGGACACGGCGGGGGACACAGCAGGAAACAGAGGGGGACACAGTGGGGGAAACAGCTGTACACAGCGGGGAACACAGCGAGGACAGAGTGGGACCCAGCGGGACACAGCGTCGATACAACGGAGACACAGCGTTACACAGCATGGTACAAAGTTGTGGACACAACGGGACACAGTTGGGGCACAGCGGGACACAGCGGGACGCAGTGGGACACAGCGGGGACAAAGCGTGAGACACAGCAGGGGACAGAGCTGGAGACAGCGGGGACACAGCGGGGACACAGCGGGACACAGCGAGGACACAGCGGGACAGAGCGGGACACTGCAGGGCACAGCGGGGGACACAGCGGGACACAGCGTTGGACACAGCGAGGACACAGCGGAACACAGAGTGGGACACAGTGAGGACACAGCCGGACACAGCGGGACACAGCGGGACACAGCCGGGACCCAGCAGTGGACACAGCGGGACACAGCGGGGGACAGCAGAACACAGCGGGGGACACATGGAGGACTCAGCGGGACAAAGCGGGGACACAGCGGCGACTCACCGGGGGACACAGCGGGGGACAAAGAGGGACACCACAGAACACAGTGGGAAACAGCGGGACACAGCGGGGAAACTGCGGGGACACAGGGGGACAAAGCGTGGGACACAGTTGGACACAGCGGGGGAGACAGTGGGACACAGTGGGACACAGAGGGGGACACAGGGGGGACACAGCGGGACCAAGCGGGACACAGCGTCGATACAGCGGGGACACAGCGGGACAAAGCGGGGGACACAGCGAGGACACAGCAGAACACAGCGTGGGAAACAGCGAGGACACATTGGGACACAGCGGGGACACAGCGGGACCCAGCGCGGGACACAGCGAGGACACATTGGGACACAGCGGGGATACAGCGGGACTCAGTGGGGGACACAACAGTACACAGCGGGACACAGCGGGACACAGTGGGGGACACAGAGGGGTAAACAGCAGGACACAGCGGAGAACACAGCGAGGACACAGCGGGACCAAGCGGGATACAACGTCGATACAGCGGGGACACAGCGGGACACAGCGGGGTACACAGCTGGGGACACAACAGGACACAGCGGGGGACACAGTGAGCACACAGCAGAACACAGCGTGGGAAACAGCGAGGACACAGCGCGATACAGCGAGACAAAGGTGGACACAGCAGTAGAAACAGCGGGACACAGCGGGGGACATAGCAGGGTACACAGCAGGGACAAAGAAGGACACAGCGGGGGACACAGCGAGGACACAGCGGGACACAGCGGTGACACAGCGGGACACAGCTGGGGACACTGGGGGACACAGCGGGACACAGAGGGACACAGCAAGGACACAGCGGGGGACAGTGGGGACACTGCGGGAACATAGTGGGACACAGCGGGGCACACAGCGGGACACAGCGGGACACAGCTTGGGACACAGCGGGAACACAGCAGGACACAGCTGGGGACACACCGATGACACAGCGGGACACAGCGGGACACAGCGAGACACAGCGGGACCCAGCGGGGACCCAGCAGTGGACACAGCGGGACACAGCTGGGCACAAAGCGGGACACCACGGAACACAACAGGACACAGCGTGAAACAGTGGTGAACCTGCGGGGACACAGCGGGACACAGCGGGGGACACAGCGGGACCAAGCGGGACACAGCGGGAGACACAGCGGGACACAGCGTCTATAGAGCGGGACACAGCGGGACACAGCGGTGACACAGCGGGTCCCAGCAGGGACACAACAAGGACACAGCGGATGACACAGCGAGACACAGCGGGACACAGAGGGGGACACAGCGAGGGACACAGCGGGGGACACAGCGGGACACAGCGGGGGCACAGCGGGACACAGCGGGGACACAGATGGGACTCAGCAGTGGACATAGCGGGGGACAAAGCGGGACACCACATGACACAGTGGGACACAGCGGGACACAGCGGGGACACTGCGGGGACACAGCGGGAGAAAGCGGGCGACCCAGCGGGACACAGCGGGACACAGGAGGACCCAGCGGGGAAACAGTGGGACACAGTGGGACACAGCGGGGACACAGCGGGACACAGCAGGCACACAGCGGGGACACAGCGGGACACAGCGGGACACAGCGGGGACAAAGCGGGACACAGCTGGACACAGCGGGACACAGCGGTTTACACAGCGACACATAGTGGTGGTCTCAGTGAGGACACAGCAGGACACAGCAGTGACACAGCGAGGACATAGCTGGGGACACAGCGGTGGACACAGCGGGACACAGTGGGACACAGCGTCGTTACAGCGGGGACACAGCTTTACACAGCGTGTTACACAGCGTGGTACACAGCTGTGGTCACAACGGTACTCAGTGGGGGCACAGTCGGACTCAGCGGTACACAGTGGGACACAGCGGGGACAAAGCGTGAGACACAGCGGGGGACAGAGAGGGAGACATTAGGGGATTCAGCGAGGACACAGCGGCACACAAAGGGACACAGCGGGAAACAGAGGTGCACTTGCGGGGATACATCGGGTCACAGTGGGGGACACAGCGGGACACACTGTGGGACACAGCGGTGAAACAGCGGGACACAACGGGACACAGCGGGGGACAAAGCCAGGACTCAGCGGGACACAACGGGACACAGCAGGGGGACACAGCGAGGACTCCACGGAACACAGCGGGACACAGCGGGAAACAGATGGGAACCTGCGGTGACACAGTAGTACACAGTGGGGGACACAGTGGGAAACAGCGGGGGACACAGCGGGACACAGTGGGGGACAGAGCGTGGGACAGAGCGAGACTCAGCGGGGACAAAGCTGGACACAGCGAGGTACACAGAGGGACACAGCTGGGACACAGCTGGGAAACAGCGTGACACAGCAGGACACAGCGGGAAACAGCGGGGGACACAGCGAGGACACAGCGGCACACATCGGGGGACACAGCAAGGACACAGTGGGACACAGCGGGAGACACAGCAAGATATAGCGGGGGACACAGCGGGGGACACAGAGGGACACAACGGGACTCAGCGGGGGACACAGCAGTACTCAGCGGGACACAGCGGGGACACAGCAGGGACACAGCGGGGGACACAGGGATGACACAGCGGGTCCCAGCGGGACCCAGTGTCGATACAGCAGGGACACAGCGGGACACAGAGGGTAAAAAAGCGAGGACACAGCGGAACACAGCGGGGACACAGCCGTAGACACAGCGGGACACAGTGGCGGACACAGCGGGACACAGCGGGGAACACAGCGAGGACACAGCGGGACCCTGTGCGACACAGCGTCGATACAGCAGGGACAGAGCGTTACACAGCGAGGTACACAGCTGTGAACACAGAGGGACACAGCGCGACACAGTGGGACACAGCAGGCACAAAGCTTGAGACACAGCGGGGTACAGAGCGGGAGACAGCGGGGGACACAGCAAGGACACAGCGGGACACAGCGCTGACACTGCGGGGAACACAGTGGTACACAGCGGGGAACACAGCGGGGGACACAGCGGGACACAGCGGGGGACACAGGGAGGACACAGCGGGACACAGCGGGGGACACAGCGAGGACACATTGGGACACAGCAGGGACACAGCGGGGACTCAGCGGGGGACACAGCGGGACACAGCGGGGAACACAGGGAGGACATAGCGGGACCCAGCGGGACCCAGCGCCGTTACAGCGGGGACACAGCGGGACACAGCGGGGTGCACAGCTGGGGACACAACGGGACAATCGGGGGACACAGCGAGGACACAGCGGGACACAGCGGGACACAGCGGGGACACTGCGGGAACATAGTGGGCCACAGCGGCGACACAGATGGGACTCAGCGGGACAAAGCGGGGGACACAGCTGGACACAGCGGAACACAGCTAGGGACACAGCGGGGACAAAGCGGCAGACAGCCGGGGACACAGCGAGGACACAGCGGGACACAGCGGCAACACAGATGGGACTCAGCGGGACAAAGCGGGGGACACAGCGGGACACAGCGGGGGACAGCAGAGACAGAGAGGGGCCAAAGCGAGACACAACGGTGACACAGCTGGACACAACAGAGTACACAACGGGACACAGCGGGCACACAGCGGGGACACAGCGGGACATAGCGGGACAAAGCGGAACACAGCGGGTGTCACAGCGGGACACAGCAGGGGACCCAGCGAGGACACAGCGGGACACAGCGGGAGACACAGCTGGGGACACAGCGGGACACAGCAGGGAACACATCGAGGACACAGCGGGACCCAGCAGGTGACAGCGTCGATACAGAAGGGACACAGCGGGACACAGCGGGACGCAGTTGGGGACACAGCGGGGACACAGTGGGACACAGCGGAACACAGCGAGGGACAAAGCGGGAGACAGCGGGGGACACAGCGAGGACACAGGGGGACACAGCGGCGACACAGAGGGGACTCAGCGGGGAACACAGCGTGGGACACAGTGGGACACCACGGGACACAGTGTTACACAGTGGGACACAGCGGGGACACTGCGGGACACAGCAGGACAAAGCGGGGGACACAGCGGGACACAGCGGGACACAGCGGGGGACCCAGCGGGGGACAGCGGAGACAGAGAGTGGCCACAGCGAGACACAGCGGTGACACAACTGGACACAGCGGGATACACAGCGGGACAGAGCGGGCACACAGCGGGGACACAGCGGGACACAGCGGGAAACAGCGGGGACACAGTGGGACACAGCGGGACAAAGCGGGAGACACAGCGGGACACAGCAGGCACACAGCAGGGACACAGCGGGACACAGCGGGACACAGCGGGGACAAAGCGGGACACAGCTGGACACAGCGGGACACAGCGGTGGACACAGCGACACACAGTGGTGGTCCCAGTGAGGACACAGCAGGACACAGCAGGGACACAGCGAGGACACAGCTGGGGACACAGTGGTGGACACAGCGGGACACAGCGGGGAACACAGCGAGGACACAGCGGGAAACAGAGGGGAACCTGCGGGGACACAGTGGTACACAGTGGGGGACACAGTGGGAAACATCGGGGGACACAGCGGGACACAGTGGGGGACAAAGCCAGGACACAGCGGGACACAACGGGACACAGCAGGGGGACACAGCGAGGACACCACGGAACACAGCGGGACACAGCGGGAAACAGAGGGGAACCTGCGGGGACACAGTGGTACACAGTGGGGGACACAGTGGGAAACAGCGGGGGACACAGCGGGACACAGTGGGGGACAGAGCGTGGGACACAGCGAGACACAGCGGGGACAAAGCTGGACACAGCGGGGTACACAGAGGGACACAGCTGGGACACAGCGGGGAAACAGCGTGACACAGCAGGACACAGTGGGAATCAGCGGGGGGACACAGCGAGGACACAGCGGCACACAACGGGGGACACAGCAAGGACACAGTGGGACACAGCGGGGGGACACAGCAAGACATATCGGGGCAGCGGGGGACACAACAGTACTCAGTGGGGATACAGTCGGGTACTCATCAGGGACATAGTCGGGGGACACTGGGGATGACACAGCGGGAC
>NW_012294088.1:0-3737 GCF_000151885.1 Dipodomys ordii | reverse complement strand
TAGAGGGACACAGCGGGGCACACAGCGAGGACACAGCGGGACACAGCAGGACACAGCGTGGGACAAAGCGGGAGACAGCGGGGGACACAGCGAGGACACAGCAGGACACAGCGGTGACACAGAAGGGACTCAGTGTGGGACACAGCGGGGGACAAAGCAGGACACCATGGGACACAGTGTGACACAGCGGGACTCAGCGGGGACACTGCGGGGACACAGCGGGACAAAGCGGGGGACACAGCGGGACACAGCGGGACACAGCGGGGGACACAGCAGGCGACAGCCGAGACAGAGAGGAGACACAGCAAGACACAGCGGTGACACAGCAGGACACAACGGAGTACACAGCGGGTCACAGCGGGCACACAGCGGGGACACAGCAAGGACAGAGCGGAACACAGAGGCGACACAGAGGGGACTAAGCGGGGGACACAGCGGGGGACAAAGGGGGACATCATGGGACACAGTGTGACACAGTGGGACACAGCCGGGACACTGCAGGGACACAGCGGGACAAAGCAGGGGACACAGCGGGACACAGCGAGACACAGTGGGACACAGCGGGGACACAGCAGTAGACACAGCGGGACAAAGCGGGGGATACAGCGGGACACAGCGGGGAACAAAGGGAGGACACAGCGGGACCCAGCGGGACACAGCGACGATAGAGCGGGGTCACAGCGGGACAAAGGGGGCACACAGTGAGGACACAGCGGGACACAGCGGGGTACACAGGAAGGACACAGCGGGACACAGCGGGGACACAGCATGGACTCAGGGGGGACACAGCGGGGGACAAAGCGGGACACAATGGAACACAGCGGGACACAGCGGGACAGAGCGGGGATCCTGCGGGGACAGAGCGGGACACAGCGGGTTACACAGCTGGGGACACAACGGGACACAGCAGGGGACACAGAGAGGACACAAGGGACACAGCGGGACACAGCGGGGACACTGCGGGAACATAGCGGGACACAGCGGGGTACACAGCGGGACAAAGCTTGGGACACAGCGGGGACACAGTGGGACACAGCGGGGGACAAAGCGGGAGACAGCGGGGGACACAGCGAAGACACAGCGGGACACAGGGGCGACACAGAGGGGACACAGCGGGGGACAAAGCGGGACACCATGGGACACAGTGTGACACAGCGGGACACAGCGGGGACATTGCGGGAACACAGCGGGACAAAGTGGAGGACAAAGCAGGACACAGCGGGACACAGCGGGGGACACAACGGGGGACAGCGGAGACATAGAGGGGACACAACGGGACACAGCGGTGACACAGCTGGACACAACGGAGTACACAGCGGGACACAGCAGGCACTCAGCGGGGACACAGCGGGACACAGGGGGCCACAGCAGGAACAGAGCGGGACACAGCGGGACAAAGCGGGACACAGCGGGGGACACAGCGGGACACAGCGGGGGACCTAGCGAGGACACAGCGGGACACAGCGGGGGACACAGCGAGGACACAGCGGGGGTCACAGCGGGGGCCACAGCGGGCCACAGCGGGGAACACAGCGAGGAACAGCGGGACCCAGCGGGACACAGCGTCAATACAGCGGGGGCACAGCAGGATACAGTGGGGTACACAGCAGTAGACACAGCGGGACCCAGCGGGACACAGCGTCGATACAGCGTGGACAGAGCCTTACACAGTGTGTTACACAGCTGTGGCCACAACGAGACACAGCGGGGGCACAGCGGGACACATCGGGACACAGCGGGGAAACAGCAGGTTCACAGCGGGACACAGCCTGGGAAACAGCGGGACACAGCGCGGGACACAGCAAGACACAGCGGGGTCACAGCAGTGGACAGAGCGGGACACAGCGTGGGACACAGCGGGACACAGAGGGGGACACAGCAGGGGACACATCGGGACACAGGGGAACACAGCAAGGACAAAGCGGGACATAGCTGGGGACACAGCGGGGGACACAACGGGGACACAGTGGGAACACAGCGGGTGACACAGCGGGGACACAGCTGGATAGAGCACTGTACACAGGGGCACACAGCGGGGACACAGCGAGGACACAGAGGGACACAGCGGGACACAGCGGGACACAGCGGGGGACACAGCGGGACACAGCGGGGGACACAGCGGGACACAGCGCGAGACACAGTGGAGGACACAGCGTTACACAGTGGAGGACACAGCGAGAACACAGCGGGACACAGTCTGACACAGTGGGACACAGCGGGGACACAGCAGGGGACACAGCGGGACACACCGGAGGACACACCGGGGGACACAGCGAGGACACAGCAAGACACAGCAGCGACACAGAGGGGACTCAGTGGAGGACACAGCGGGGAACAAAACGGGACACCAAGGGACACAGTGTGAAAGAGCGGGACACAGCGGGGACACAGCGGGACAAAGCGAGGGACACAGCAGGACACAGCGGGGGACACAGCGGGGGACACAGCGGGACACATCGGGGAAATAAGCGAGGACACAGCGGGGGACACAGAAATGACACAGTGGGGACACAGCGAGACTCAGCGAGGGACACAGCGGGGGACAAAGCGGGACACCACGGGATACAGTGGCACACAGCGGGACACAGCAGGCACTCAGCGTGGACATAGCGGGACACAGGGGGCCACAGTAGGGACAGAGTGGGACACAGCGGGACACAGCGGAACACAGCTGGGGGCACAGCGGGACACATCGGGGGACCCAGTGAGGACACAGCGGGACACAGCGCGGGACACAGCGAGGACACAGCGGGGGACACAGCGGGGGACACAGCGGGACACAGCGGGGAAATAAGCGAGGACACAGCGGGATCCAGCGGGACACAGCGGGACACAGCGTCGATACAGCTTGGACACAGCGTTACACAGCGTGTTACACAGCTGTGGACACAACGAGACACAGTGGGGGCAAAGCGGGACACAGCGGGACACAGTGGGACACAGCGGGGACAAAGCGTGAGACACAGCGAGACACAGCAGGACACAGCGGGGACACAGCAGTAGACACAGCGGGACACAGCGGGGGACACAGCGAGGACACAGCGGGACCCAGCGGGACACAGCGTCGATACAGCGGGGACACAGCGGGACACAGCGGGGGACACAGCGGGGGACACAGCGGGACACAGCAGGACACAGCGGGGGACACAGCGAGGACACAGCAAGACACCGCAGCGACACAGAGGGGACTCAGTGGGGGACACAGCGGGGGACAAAACGGGACACCAAGGGAGACAGTGTGAAACAGCGGGACATGAGCGGAGACACTGCGAGGGACACAGCGGGACACAGCGGGGGACAGAACGAGGACACAGCAAGACACAGCAGCGACACAGAGGGGACTCAGTGGGGGACACAG
The DNA here is from genome assembly GCF_000151885.1 of Dipodomys ordii. Lineage (NCBI taxonomy): Eukaryota > Metazoa > Chordata > Mammalia > Rodentia > Heteromyidae > Dipodomys > Dipodomys ordii. The sequence continues at coordinate 379 of NW_012294088.1, read as the reverse complement.
CGGGGGACAAAACGGGACACCAAGGGACACAGTGTGAAACAGCGAGGACACAGCGGGACACAGCGGTGACACAGAAGGGACTCAGTGGGGGACACAGCTGGGGACAAAGCAGGACACCATGGGACACAATGTGACACAGCGGGGACACAGCGGGGACACAGCGGGACACAGCGGGTCCCAGCAGGGACACGGCGGGACACAGCAAGGGACACAGCGGGGGACACAGCGGGAGACACAGCGGGACACAGCGGGGAAATAAGCGAGGACACAGCGGGACACAGAGGGGGACACAGAGGGTTACACAGCGGGACACAGCGGGGAACACAGCGAGGACACAGCGGGACACAGCGTCGATACAGCGGGGACACAGCGGGACAGA
>NW_012294087.1:0-2318 GCF_000151885.1 Dipodomys ordii | reverse complement strand
TACAGTGGGACACAGCGGGGACACAGCAGTAGACACAGCGGGACATAGCGTGGGGACACAGCGGGACACAGCGGGAAACACAGGGAGGACCCAGCGGGACCCAGCGGGACCCAGCGTCGATACAGCGGGGACACAACGGGACACAGCGGGGTACACAGCTGGGGACACAACGAGACACAGCGGGGGACACAGCAAGGACTCAGCGGGACACAGCGGGACACAGCGGGGACACTGTGGGAACATAGAGGGACACAGCGGGGGACACAGCGGGACACAGCGGGACACAGCTTGGGACACAGCGGGGACACAGTGGGACACAGCGGGGGACACAGCGAGGACACAGTGGGACACAGCAGGACACAGCTGGGGACAAAGCGGGAGACAGCGGAGGACACAGCGAGGATACAGCGGGACACAGCGGCGACACAGAGGGGAATCAGAGGGGCACACAGCGGGGGACAAAGCGGGACACCATGGGACACAGTGTGACACAGCGGGACACAGCGGGGACACTGCGGGGACACAGCGGGACAAAGCGGGGGACACAGCGGGACACAGCGGGACACAGTGGGGGACACAGCGGGGGACAGCGGAGACAGAAAGGGGACACAGCGAGACACAACGGTGACACAGCTGGACACAACGGAGTACACAGCGGGTCACAGCTGGCACACAGCGGGGACACAGCGGGACACAGCAAGGACAGAGCGGGACACAGAGGCGACACAGAGGGGACTAGGCCAGGGACACAGCGGGGGATAAAGGAGGACACCATGGGACACAGTGTGACACAGTGGGACACAGCTGGGACACTGCGGGGACACAGCGGGACAAAGCAGGGGACACAGCGGGACACAGCGAGACACAGCGGGACACAGCAGGGATACAGCAGTAGACACAGCGGATCACAGCGGGGGATACAGCGGGACACAGCGGGGAACAAAGGGAGGACCCAGCGGGACCCAGCGGGACACAGCGTCGATAGAGAGGGGACACAGCGGGACCCAGCGGGTTACACAGCTGGGGACACAACGGGACACAGCGGGGGACACAGTGAGGACACAGCGGGACACTGCGGGAACATAGCGGGACATAGTGGGGTACACAGCGGGACACAGCGGGACACAGCTTGGGACACAGCGAGGACACAGCGGGACAGAGCGGGACACAGCGGGGGACAATGCGGGAGACAGCAGGGGACACAGCGAGGACACAGCGGGACACAGCGGCGACACAGATTGGACTCAGCGGGGGACACAGCGGAGGACAAAGCGGGACACCATGGGACACAGTGTGACACAACGGGACACAGCGGGGACATTGCGGGAACACAGTGTGACAAAGCGGGGGACACAGCGGGACACAGCGGGACACAGCGGGGGACACAGCGGGGGACACAGCGGGGACAGCGGAGACAGAGAGTGGCCACAGCGAGACAAAGCGGTGACACAGCTTGACACAGCGGGGTACACAGCGGGACACAGCGGGCACACAGTGGGGACACAGCGGGACACAGCGGGACACAGCGGGGGACACAGGGAGGACACAGCGGGATACAGCGGGGGACAGAGCGAGGACACATTGGGACACAGCGGGATTCAGCGGGGGACACAGCAGTACACAGCGGGACAAAGCGGGACACAGCGGGGACACAGCGGGGACACAGCAGAGACACAGCGGGAGACACAGCGGGACACAGCGGGGGACACAGGGATGACAGAGCAGGACCCAGCGGGACCCAGCGTGGATACAGCAGGAACCCAGTTGGACACAGCAGGACACAGCGGGGACACAGCAGTAGACACAGCGGGACACAGTGCCGGACACAGCGGGACACAGCGGGGGACAAAGGGAGGACACAGCGGGACCCAGCGGGACCCAGCGTCGATACAGCAGGGACACATCGGGACACAGTGGGGTACACAGTTGGGGACACAGCGAAGACACAGTGGGACACAGCGGGGACACAGTGGGACACAGCGGGACACAGCGGGGGACACAGCGGAACACAGCGTGGGACACAGCGAGGACACAGCAGGACACAGCGGCGACACAGCAGGGACACAGCAGGGACACAGCGGGGACACAGTGGGGGCACAGCGGGACACAGCAGGACACAGTGTGACACAGCAGGGACAAAGCGTGAGACACAGCGGGGGACAGAAAGGGAGACAGCAGGGGACTCAGCGAGGAAACAGCGGGACACAGCGGTGACACAGCGGGGACTCAGCGGGGGACACAGTGGGACACAGCGGGGGACACAGCAGGACACAGCGGGGGACACTGCGGGACACAGCGGGGGACACTGCGGGACATGA
>NW_012294086.1:0-5000 GCF_000151885.1 Dipodomys ordii | reverse complement strand
AGAAGGAAAATCAGAAGAACGAGAAGGTGAGGGAGAAGGAGAAACAGAAGGAGAAGCAGAAAGAGAAGCAGAAGAAGGAGCAGGAGAAGGAAAAGCAGCAGGAGAAGAAGAAAGAGCAGCAGAAGGAGGAGCAGGAGATGCAGAAACAGGAGAAGCATAAGCAGAACAAACAGGAGAAGGACAAGAAGCAGAAGCAGAAGAAGAAGCAGAAACAGAAGGAGAAACAGAAATAGAAGGAGGGGAAGCAGAAGAAGCAGGAGAAGCAGAAGCATAAGAATCCGAAGAAGCAGAAGCAGAACCTGAAGCAGAAGGGGAAGCAGGAGAAGCAGAAGAAGCAGAATCTGGAGAAGCAGAATGAGAAGCAGAAGGAGAAGCAGAAGCAGAAAGAGAATCAAAATCAGAAGGAGAAGCAGAGAACAGAAGAAGTAGAAGCAGTAGCAGTTGTAGCAGAAGCAGTAGGAAAAGCAGAAGGAAAAGCAGAAGAACAAGAAGGAGAAGGAGAAACAGAAGGAGAAGCAGAAGGAGAAGCAGAAAGAGAAGCAGGTAAAACAGAAGAAGAAGAAGGAGAAGCAGAAGAAGCTGAAGCAGAAGGAGAAGCAGGAAAAGCAGAAGAAGCAGAAGCAAAAGGTGAAGCAAAAGAAGGAGAAGGAGAAGCATAGGCAGAAGAAGAAGCATAAGGACAAGCACAAGCAGAAGGAGATGCAGAAGGAGAAGCAGGAAAAGCAGGAGAAGCAGAAGAAGCAGAAGCTGAAAGAGAAGCAGAAGTAGGAGAAGGAGAAGGAGGAGAAGCAGAAGCAGAAGGAGAAGCAGAAGCAGAATGAGAAGCAGAAAGAGAAGCAGGAGGAGGACAAGAAGCAGAAGCAGGAGAAGCCGAAAGAGAAGAAGCAGAAACAGAAGCAGAAGGAGAAGCAGAAGGAGAAGGAGAAGCAGCAGAAGAAGTAGAACCAGAAATTCAGGCACGAGAAACAGAAGAAGCAGAAGCAGAAGGAGAAGCAAAAAGAGAAGCAGAAGGAGAAGTAGAAAAAGCAGCAGAAGAAGCAGAAAAACAAGCAGGAGAAGCAGAAGTAGAAAGAGAAGTATAAGCAGAAGAAGAAGCAGTAGAAGCAGAAGAAGCAGAAGCAGGAGAAGCAGAACCAGAAGAAAAAGAAGAAGCATAAGACGCAGAAGCAGAGTGAGAAACAGAAGGAGAAAGGAGCAGCAGAAGGTGAAGCAGAAGGAGATGCAGAAGCAGAAAGAGAAGCAGGAATAGAAGAAGAAGAAGGAGAAGTTGGAGAATCAGAAGAAGCAGAAGCAGAAAGAGAAGCAGAAGAATGAGAAGGAGAAGCAGAAGAAGAAGAAACAGAAAAAGCAGAAGAAGCAGAAAAAGAAGCAGCAGGAGAAGCAGAAGAAGAAGAAGGAGAAGGAGAAAGAGAAGAATTAGGAGTAGGAGAAACAGAAGGATAAGCAGAAGCAGAAAGAGAAGGAGAAGGAGAAGCAGGAGAAGCAGAAGAAGCAGAAGCAGGAGAAGCAGAAGCAGAATGAAAAGCAGAAGAAGGAGAAATTGAAACAGAAGAAGATGCAGAAGGAGAAGCAGAAGCAGAAGCAGAAGTAGAAACAGAAGAAGGAGAAGCAGAAGGAGAAGCATAAAGAGAAACAGAAGGAGAAGCAGAAGAACAGAAGCAGGAGAAGCAGAATCAAAAGAAATAGAAGAAGGATAAAAAGCAGAAGCAGAAAGAGAAGCAGAAACAAAAGGAGAAGCAGAAATAGAAGCTGAAGAAGCAGAAGCAGAACCTGAAGCAGAAGGAGAAGCAGGAGAAGCAGAAGAAGCAGAATCTGGAGAAGAAGGAGAACCAGAAGGAGAAGCAGAAGCAGAGAGAAAAGCAAAAGCAGAAGGAGAAGCAGAAAGAGAAGCAGAAGAAACAGAAGAAGCAGAAAGAGAAGCAGTAGCAGAAGAAGCTGAAGATGCAGAAGCAGATAGAGAAGCAGAAAGAATAGCAGAATAACGACAAGGAGAAACAGAAGGAGAAGAAGAATGAGAAGCAGAAGGAGAAGCAGGAAAAACAGAAGAAGCAGAAACAGACGGAGAAGCAGAAGAAGGAGAAGCAGAAGCAGAAGAAGAAGCAGAAGGAAAAGCACAAGCAGAAGGAGATGCAGAAGGAGTAGCAGGAGAAGCAGAAGAAGCAGAAGCAGAAGGAGAAGAAGCAGAATCAGAAGAAGCAGAAGGAGAAGTAGAAAGAGAAGCCGACGAAGAGAAGCAGAACGAGAAGCAGGAAGGCAGAAGAAGCAGAGCGGGAGAAGCAGAAGAAGAAGAAACAGAAGAAATAGAACGAGCAGAAGCAGAAGGAGGAGCAGAAGCAGAAGGAGAAGCAGAAAGAGAAGCAGGAAAAGCAGAAGAAGCAGAAGCAGGAGAAGCAGAAGCAGAAGAAACAGGAGAAGGACAAGAAGCAGAAGGAGAAGCAGAAACAGAAGGAGAAGCAGAAAGAGAAGGAGGTTAAGCAGAAGAAGCAGAAGCAGGAGAACCAGAAGCATAAGAATCCGAAGAAGCAGAAGCAGGACCTGAAGCAGAAGGAGAAGCAGGAGAAGCAGAAGAAGCAGAATCTGGAGAAGCAGAATGAGAAGCTGAAGGAGAAGCAGAAGCAGAAAGAGAATCAAAAGGAGAAGGAGAAGCGGAAGAAACAGAAGAAGCAGAAGCATTAGCAGTTGCAGCACAAGCAGAAGGAGAAGCAAAAGTAAAAGCAGAAGAATGAGAAGGAGAAGGAGAAACAGAAGGAGAAGCAAAAGGAGAAGCAGAAGAAGCAGAAGGAGAAGCAGAAGGAGAAACAGAAGCAGAAGAAGCAGCAGAAGGAGAAGCAGAAGCAGAAGAAGATGCAGAAGGAGAAGCAGGAGAAGCAGAAGAAGCAGAAGCAGAAGGAGAAGGAGAAGTAGGAGAAGGAGAAGGAGGAGCCGCAGAAGCAATAGGAGAAGCAGAAGGAGAAGCAGAAATTGAATGAGAAGCAGAAAGAGAAGCAGTAGAAGAAGAAGAAGCAGGAAAAGCAGAAGCAGCAGAAAGAGAAGAAGAAGAAGAAGAAGAAGAAGAAGAAGAAGAAGAAGAAGAAGAAGAAGAAGAAGAAGAAGAAGAAGAAGAAGAAGAAGAAGAAGAAGAAGAAGAAGAAGAAGAAGAAGAAGAATTAGAAGAAGGAGAAGGAGAAGGAGAAGCAGTAGAAGCAGAAGAAGCAGAAGCAGGAGAAGCAGAAGCAGAAGAAAAAGAATAAGCATAAGAAGCAGAATCAGACGGAGAAGCAGAAGAAGGAGAAGCAGAAGCAGAAGAAGCAGGAGAAGGAGAAGCAGAAGCAGAAGAACATGCAGAAGGAGAAGCAGGAGAAGCAGAAGAAGGAGAAGGAGAAGGCGAAAGAGAAGGATTAGGAGTAGGAGAAGCAAAAGGATAAGCAGAAGCAGAAAGAGACGCAGAAGAAGAAGCAGCACGAGAAGTAGGAGAAGCAGGAGAAGCAGAAGCAGGAGAAGCAGAAGAAACAGAAGACGCAGAAGCAGAATGAGAAGCAGAAGGAGAAATTGAAGCAGAAGCAGAAGCAGAAGGAGAAGCAGAAGCAGAAGGAGAAGCAGAAGAAGGAGAAGGAGAAGCAGAAAGAGAAGCACAACGAGAAGCAGGAGAAGCAGAAGCAGGAGAAGCAGAAGCAGAAGAAACATAGGAAGGAGAAGAAGCAGAAGGAGAAGCAGAAACAGAAGGAAAAGCAGAAAGAGAAGCAGGAGAAGCAGAAGAAGCAGCAGCAGGAGAAGCAGAAGCAGAAGAAGCCGAAGAAGCAGAAGCAGAACTTGAAGCAGAAGGAGAAGCAGGAGAAGCAGAAGAAGCAGAAGGAGAAGCAGAAGCAGAAAGAGAAGCAAAAACAAAAGGAGAAGCCGAAGGGGAAGCAGAAGAAACAGAAGAAGCAGAGGCAGTAGCAGAAGAAGCAGAAGATGCAGAAGCAGAAGGAGAAGCAGAAGGAAAAGCAGAAGAACGAGAAGGAGAAGGAGTAGGAGAAACAGAAGGAGGAGGAGAAAGCGAAGCAGAAGAAGGAGCAGGAGAAGGAAAAGCAGCAGGAGAAGCAGAAAGAGCAGCAGAAGCAGAAGCAGAAGCAGAAGCAGAAGTAGAAGCAGAAGAAGGAGAAGCAGAAGGAGAAGCGTAAAGAGAAACAGAAGGAGAACAGGAGAAACAGAAGCAGGAGAAGCAGAATCAAAAGAAATAGAAGAAGGATAAGAAGCAGAAGCAGAAAGAGAAGCAGAAACAGAAGGAGAAGCAGAAATAGAAACAGAAGAAGCTGAAGAAGCAGAAGCAGAACCTCAAGCAGAAGGAGAAGCAGGAGAAGCAGAAGAAGCAGAATCTGGAGAAGAAGGAGAACCAGAAGGATAAGCAGAAGCAGAAAGAGAAGCAAAAGCAGAAGGAGAAGCAGAAAGAGAAGCAGAAGAAACAGAAGAAGCAGAAGCAGAAGCAGTAGCAGAAGAAGCTGAAGATGCAGAAGCAGATAGAGAAGCAGAAGGAATAGCAGAATAACGACAAGGAGAAACAGAAGGAGAAGAAGAATGAGAAGCAGAAGGAGAAGCAGGAAAAACAGAAGAAGCAGAAACAGACGGAGAAGCAGATGAAGGAGAAGCAGAAGAAGAAGAAGAAGCAGAAGGAAAAGCACAAGCAGAAGGAGTAGCAGGAGAAGCAGAAGATGCAGAAGCAGAAGGAGAAGAAGAAGGAGAAGAAGCAGAATCAGAAGAAGCAGAAGGAGAAGTAGAAAGAGAAGCCGACGAAGAGAAGCAGAACGAGAAGCAGGAGAAGCAGAAGAAGCAGAGCGGGAGAAGCAGAAGAAGAAGAAACAGAAGAAATAGAAGGAGCAGAAGCAGAAGGAGAAGCAGAAAGAGAAGCAGGAAAAGCAGAAGAAGCAGAAGCAGGAGAAGCAGAAGCAGAAGAAACAGGAGAAGGACAAGAAGCAGAAGCAGAAGCAGAAGGAGAAGCAGAAAGAGAAGCACTAGAAGCAGAAGACGCAGGAAAAGCAGAATGA
>NW_012294085.1:0-5000 GCF_000151885.1 Dipodomys ordii | reverse complement strand
GAGCAGGAGAAGGAAAAGCAGCAGGAGAAGCAGAAAGAGCAGCAGAAGGAGGAGCAGGAGATGAAGAAACAGGAGAAGCATAAGCAGAACAAACAGGAAAAGGACAAGAAGGAGGGGAAGCAGAAGAAGCTGAAGCAGGAGAAACAGAAGCATAAGAATGTGAAGAAGCAGAAGGAGAACCTGAAGCAGAAAGAGAAGCAGGAGAAGCAGAAGAAGCAGAATCTGGAGAAGCAGAAGGAGAAGCAAAAGGAGAAGCAGAAGCAGAAAGAGAATCAAAAGCAGAAGGAGAAGCAGAAGAAACAGAAGAAGTAGAAGCAGTAGCAGTTGTAGCAGAAGCAGAACGAGAAGCAGAAGGAAAAGCAGAAGAACAAGAAGGAGAAGGGAAACAGAAGGACAAGCAGTAGGAGAATAAGAAGGAGAAGCAGAAGGAGAAGCAGAAGCAGAAGAAGATGCAGAAGGAGAAGCAGAAGAAGCAGAAGCAGAAGGAGAAGCAGGAAAAGCAGAAGAAGCAGAAGCAAAAGGAGAAGCAAAAGAAGGAGAAGGAGAAGCAGAGGCAGAAGAAGAAGCATAAGGAGAAGCACAAGCAGAAGGAGATGCAGAAGGAGAAGCAGGAGAAGCAGAAGAAGCAGAAGATGAAGGAGAAGCAGAAGTAGGAGAAGGAGAAGGAGGGGAAGCAGAAGCAGAAGGAGAAGCAGAAGCGGAATGAGAACCAGAAAGAGAAGCAGGAGAAGCACAAGAAGCAGAAGCAGGAGAAGCCGAAAGAGAAGAAGCAGAATCAGAAGCAGAAGTAGAAGCAGAAGCAGAAGGAGAAGCAGCAGAAGAAGTAGAACCAGAAATTCAGGCAGGAGAAACAGAAGAAGCAGAAGCAGAAGGAGAAGCAAAAGGAGAAGCAGTAGGAGAAGTAGAAGAAGCAGCAGAAGGAGAAGCAGCAAAAGAAGCAGAAAAACAAGCAGGAGAAGCAGAAGCAGAAAGAGAAGTAGAAGCAGAAGAAGCAGAAGCAGAAGAAGAAGCAGTAGAAGCACAAGAAGCAGAAGTAGGAGAAGCAGAAGCAGAAGATAAAGAAGAAGCATAAGAAGCAGAAGCAGAGGGTGAAGCAGAAACAGAAGGAGAAGCAGAAAGAGAAAGAGGGGAAGCAGAAGAAGCAGAAGCAGGAGAAGCAGAAGCATAAGAATCCGAAGAAGCAGAAGCAGAACCTGAAGCAGAAGGAGAAGCAGGAGAAGCAGAAGAAGCCGAATCTGGAGAAGCAGAATGAGAAGCTGAAGTAGAAGCAAAAGCAGAAGCAGAAAGAGAAGCACAAGCAGAAAAAGAAGCATAAGAAGCAGAAGCCGAAGCAGAGGGAGAAAAAGAAGAAGGAGAAGGATCAGCAGAAGTTGAAGCAGAAGGAGATGCAGATGCAGAAAGAGAAGCAGAAACAGAAGGAGAAGGAGAAGGAGAAGTTGGAGAAGCAGAAGAAGCAGAAGGAGAAGCAGAAAGAGAAGCAGAAGAAGGAAAAGGAGAAGCAGAAGCAGAAGGACAAGCAGGAGAAGCAGAAGAAGCAGAAGCGGGAGAAACAGCAGCAGAAGAAGAAACAGAAGAAGGAGAAGGAGCAGAAGGAGAAGCAGAAGCAAAAGGAGAAGCAGAAAGGGAAGCAGAAGAAGCAGTAGCAGGAGGAGCAGAAGCAGAAGAAACAGAAGAAGCCGAAGAAGCAGAAGCAAAACCTGAAGCAGAAGGAGAAGCAGAAGCAGGAGAAGCTGGAAAAGCAGAAGTAGAAGAAACAGAACAAGCAGAAGAAGCAGAAGCAGAACTTGAAGCAGAAGAAGAAGAAGGAGAAAGAGAAGGATTAGGAGTAGGAGGAGCAGAAGCAGAATTAGAAGCAGAAAGAGAAGCAGAAGGAGAAACAGAAGAAGCAGAAGCAGGAGAAGCAGAAGCAGAAGCAGAATGAGAAGCACAAGAAGGGGAAATTGAAGGAGAAGGAGAATGGGACGGAGAAGCATAAGGAAAAGTAGGAGAAGCAGAAGAAGAAGAATCAGGAAAAGCAGAAGCAGAAGAAGGAGAAGAGCAGAAGCAGAAGGAGAAACATAAGCGGAAGGAGAAGAAGAAGAAGCAGAAGCTGAAGCAGAAGAAGAAGAAACAGAAAAGCAGAAGAAGCAGAAGAAGAAGCAGCAGTAGAAGCAGAAGCAGAAGAAGGAGAAGGAGAAAGAGAAGGATTAGGAGTAGGAGAAACAGAAGGATAAGCAGAAGCAGAAAGAGAAGCAGAAGACGCAGGAGAAGCAGAAGCAGAAGACGCAGGAGAAGCCGAAGAAGCAGAAGCAGAATCTGAAGCAGAAGCAGAAACAGAAGAAGCACAATCTGAAGCAGAAGAAACAGAAATAGTAGAATGAGCAGAAGCAGTAGGAGAAGAAGAAGAAGAAGAAGGAGAAGGCGAAAGAAAAATATTAGGAGTAGGAGAAGCAAAAGGATAAGCAGAAGCAGAAAGAGACGCAGAAAGGGAAGCAGCACGAGAAGTAGGAGAAGCAGGAGAAGCAGAAACAGGAGAAGCAGAAGAAACAGAAGACGCAGAAGCAGAAGGAGAAGCAGAAGGAGAAATTGAAGCAGAAGGAGAAGCAGAAGAAAGAGAAGGAGAAGTAGAAGCAGAAAGAGAAGCAGAAAGAGCAGCACAACGAGAAGCAGGAGAAGCAGAAGCAGGAGAAGCAGAAGCAGAAGAAACATAAGAAGGAGAAGAAGCAGAAGCAGATGGAGAAGCAGAAACAGAAGGAAAAGCAGAAATAGAAGCAGGAGCAGCAGAAGAAGCAGCAGCAGGAGAAGCAGAAGCAGAAGAAGCCGAAGAAGCAGAAGCAGAACCTGAAACATAAGGAGATACAGGAGAAGCAGAAGAAGCAGAATCTGGAGAAGCAGAAGGAGAAGCAGAAGCATAAAGAGAAGCAAAAGCAGAAGGAGAAGCAGAAGGAGAAGCAGAAGAAACAGAAGGAGCAGAGGCAGTAGCAGAAGAAGCAGAAGATGCAGAAGCAGAAGGAGAAGCAGAAGCAGTAGTAGAAGCAGAAGAAGGAGAAGCATAAAGAGAAACAGAAGGAGAAGCAGGAGAAGCAGAAGCAGGGGAAGCAGAATCAGAAGAAATAGAAGAAGGAGAAGAAGCAGAAGCAGAAAAAGAAGCAGAAACAGAAGGAGAAGCAGAAAAAGAAGCAGAAGAAGCCGAAGAAGCAAAAGCAGAACCTAAAGCAGAAGGAGAAGCAGGAGAAGCAGAAGAAGCAGAATCTGGAGAAGAAGAAGGAGAACCAGAAGGAGAAGCAGAAGCAGAAAGAGAAGCAAAAGCAGAAGGAGAAGCAGAAGAAACAGAAGAAGCAGAATCAGTAGCAGAAGAAGCTGAAGATGCAGAACCAGAAAGAGAAGCAGAAGGAATAGCAGAAGAACGAGAAGGAGAAATAGAAGGAGAAGCAGAAGGGGAAGCAGGAAAAGCAGAAGAAACAGAAGCAGACGGAGAAGCAGAAGAAGGAGAAGGAGAAGCCGGAGCAGAAGAAGAAGCAGAAGGAAAAGCACAAGCAGAAGCAGATGCAGAAGGATAAGCAGGAAATGCAGAAGACGCAGAAGCAGAAGGAGAAGAAGAAGGAGGAGAATCAGAGTGAGAAGAAGCAGAAGCAGAAATAGAAAGAGAAGCCGACGAAGAGAAGCTGAACGAGAAGCAGGAGAAGCAGAAGAAGCACAAGCGGGAGAAGCAGAAGAAGAAGAAACAGAAGAAGGAGAAGGAGCAGAAGCAGAAGGAGAAGCAGAAGGAGAAGCAGAAAGAGAAGCAGGAAAATCAGAAGAAGCAGAAGCAGGAGAAGCAGAAGGAGAAGAAACAAGAGAAGGACAAGAAGCAGAAAGAGAAGCAGTAGAAGCAGAAGAGGCAGGAAAAGAAGAAGCAGAAGAAAGAGAAGAAGAAGAAGATGAAGAAGAAGAAGAAGCAGCATAAGGAGAAGCATAAGGAGAAGCATAAGGAGAAATATAAGGAGATTCAGTAGAAGGAGAAGAAGCAGAAGCAGGAGAAGCTGAAGCAGAAGAAAAAGAATAAGCAAAAGAAGCAGAAGCAGAAGCAGTGAGAGAAGCAGAAGAAGGAGAAGGAGAAGGAGCAGCAGAAGGAGAAGCAGAAGCAGAAAGAGAAGCAGAAACAGAAGGAGAACAAGAAGGAGAAGCAGGAGAATCAGAAGAAGCAGATAGAGAAGGAGAAGAAGGAGAAGCGAAGTAGAATCGAAGAAACAGAAGAAGAAGAAGCAGAAGAAACAGAAGCAAAAGAAACAGAAGAAGGAGAAGAGCAGAAGCAGAAGCAGAAGGAGAAGCAGAAGCAGAAGGAGAAGCAGAAAGAGAAGCAGGAGAACCAGAAGAAGCAGGAGAAGCAGAAGCAGAAGAAACAGGAGAAGCCGAAGAAGCAGAAGCAGAATCTGAAGCAGAAGGAGAAACAGAAGAAGCACAATCTGAAGCAGAAGCAGATGAAACAGAAATAGTAGAATAAGCAGAAGCAGAAGCACCAGGACAAGCAGAAGAACAAGAAGGAGAAGGCGAAAGAGAAGGATTAGGAATAGGAGAAGCAAAAGGATAAGCAGAAGCAGAAAGAGACTCAGAAGGAGAAGCAGCACGAGAAGTAGGAGAAGCAGGAGAAGCAGAAGCAAGAGAAGCAGAAGAAACAGAAGACGCAGAAGCAGAATGAGAACCAGAAGGAGAAATTGAAGCAGAAGGAGGAGGAGAAGCAAAAGGAGAAGTAGAAGAAGGAGAAGGAGAAGGAGAAGCAGAAAGAGAAGCACAACGAGAAGCAGGAGAAGCAGAAGCAGGAGAAGCAGAAGCAGAAGAAACATAAGAAGGAGAAGAAGCAGAAGCAGAAGGAGAAACAGAAACAGAAGGAAAAGCAGAAATAGAAGCAGGAGAAGCAGAAGAAGCAGCAACAGGAGAAGCAGAAGCAGAAGAAGCCGAAGAAACAGAAGCAGAACCTGAAGCATAAGGAGATACAGGAGAAGCAGAAGAAGCAGAATCTGGAGAAGCAGAAGGAGAAGCAG
>NW_012294084.1:0-6056 GCF_000151885.1 Dipodomys ordii | reverse complement strand
GAGAAGCAGGAGAAGCAGAAGAAGCAGAATCTGGAGAAGCAGAAGGAGACGCAGAAGCAGAAAGAGAAGCAAAAGCAGAAGGAGAAGCAGAAGGAGAAGCAGAAGAAGCCGAGGCAGTAGCAGAAGAAGCAGAAGATTCAGAAGCAGAAGGAGAAGCGGAAGGAAAAGCAGTAGAACTAGAAGGAGAAGGAGAAACACAAGGAGAAGCAGAAAGAGAAGCAGAAGAAGGAGCAGGAGAAGGATAAGCAGCAGGAGAAGCAGAAAGAGCAGCAGAAGGAGAAGCAAGAGAAGCAGAAGAAGCAGAAGCGGGAGAAGCAGAAGAAGAAGAAACACGAGAAGGACAAGAAGCAGGAGCAGAAGGAAAAGCAGAAACAGAAGGAGAAGCAGAAAGAGAAGGAGGGGAAGCAGAAGAAGCAGAAGCAGGAGAAGCAGAAGCATAAGAATCCGAAGAAGCAGAAGCAGAACCTGGAGCAGAAGGAGAAGCAGGAGAAGCAGAAGAAGCAGTATCTGGAGAAGCAGAATGAGAAGGTGAAGGAGAAGCAGAAGCGGAAAAAGAATCAAAAGCAGAAGGAGAAGCAGAAGAAACAGAAGAAGCAGAAGCAGTAGCAGTTGCAGCAGAAGCAGAAGGAGAAGCAGAAGGAAAAGCAGAAGAATAAGAAGGGGAAGGAAGAACAGAAGCTGAAGCAGAAGGAGAAGCAGAAGAAGCAGAAGGAGAAGCAGAAGAAGATGCAGAAGGAAAAGCAGAAGCAGAAGAAGATGCAGAAGGAGAAGCAGGAGAAGCAGAAGAAGCAGAAGCAGAAGGAGAAGTAGAAGTAGGAGAAGGAGAAGGAAGAGCCGCAGAAGCAATAGGAGAAGCAGAAGGAGAAGCAGAAGCAGAATGAGAAGCAAAAAGAGAAGCAGTAGAAGCAGAAGAAGCAGGAAAAGAGGAAGCAGAAGAAAGGGAAGAAGAAGAAGAAGAAGAAGAAGAAGAAGAAGAAGAAGAAGAAGAAGAAGAAGAAGAAGAAGAAGAAGAAGAAGAAGAAGAAGAAGAAGAAGAAGGAGAAGGAGAAGGAGAAGCATAAGGAGAAGAAGTAGAAGGAGAAGGAGAAGCATAAGGAGAAGAAGTAGAAGCAGAAGAAACATAAGCAGGAGAAGCAGAAGCAGTAGAAAAAGAATAAGCATAAGAAGAAGAATCAGAGGGAGAAGCAGAAGAAGGAGAAGGAACAGCAGAAAGAGAAGTACAAGGAGAATCAGAAGAAGGAGTAGCAGAAGCAGAAGAAGCAGCAGAAGGAGAAGCAGAAGCAGAAAAAGATGCAGAACGAGAAGCAGGAGAAGCAGAAGAAGCAGAAGCAGAAGGAGAAGCAGAAGTAGGAGAAGGAGAAGGAGAAGGAAGTGCAGCAGAAGCAATAGGAGAAGCAGAAGGAGAAGCAGAAGCAGAATGAGAAGCAGAAAGAGAAACAGTAGAAGCAGAAGAAGCAGGAAAAGCAGAAGCAGAAGAAAGAGAAGAAGAAGAAGGAGACGAAAAAGAAGAAGAAGAGGAAGAAGAAAAGAAGCAGCAGCATAAGGGGAAGCATAAGGAGAAGCAGGAGAATCAGAAGAAGCAGAAGTAGAAGCAGAAAGAGGAGAAGAAGGAGAAGCAGAAGTAGAATCAGAAGAAACAGAAGAAGAAGAAGAAACAGAAGCAAAAGAAACAGAAGAAGGAGAAGAGCAGAAGCAGAAGCAGAAGCGAAGGAGAAGCAGAAAGAGAAGCAGGAGAAGCAGAAGAAGCAGGAGAAGCAGAAGCAGAAGAAACAGGAGAAGCCGAAGAAGCAGAAGCAGAATCAGAAGCAGTAGGAGAAGTAGAAGCAGAAGGAGAAGCAGAAGAAGGAGAAGGAGAAGCAGAAAGAGAATCAGAACGAGAAGCAGGAGAAGCAGAAGCAGGAGAAGCAGAAGCAGAAGAAACAGAAGAAGGAGAAGAAGCAGAAACAGAAGGAGAAGCAGAAACAGAAGGAGAAGCAGAAAGAGAAGGATGGGAAGTAGAAGAAGCAGAAGCAGGAGAAGCAGAAGCATAAGAATCCGAAGAAGCAGAAGCAGAACCTGAAGCAGAAGGAGAAGCAGGAGAAGCAGAAGAAGCAGAATCTGGAGAAGCAGAATGAGAAGCAGAATCAGAAAGAGAAGCAGAGGCGGAGGAGAAGCAGAAAGAGAAGCAGGAGAAGCAGAAGAAGCAGGAGAAGCAGAAGCAGAAGAAACAGGAGAAGCCAAAGAAGCAGAAGCAGAATGTGAAGCAGAAGGAGAAACAGAAGAAGCACAATCTGAAGCAGAAGCAGAAGAAACAGAAATAGTAAAAAAAAGCAGAAGCAGAAGCACCAGGAATAGCAGAAGACAAGAAGGATAAGGCGAAAGAGAAGGATTAGGAGTAGGAGAAGCAAAAGGATAAGCTGAAGCAGAAAGAGACGCAGAAGGAAAAGCAGCAGGAGAAGTAGGAGAAGCAGGAGAAGCAGAAGCAAGAGAAGCAGAAGAAACAGAAGACGCAGAAGCAGAATGAGCAGCAGAAGGAGAAATTGAAGCAGAAGCAGAAGGAGAAGCAGAAGCAGAAGGAGAAGCAGAAGAAGGAGAAGGAGAAGCAGAAAGAGAAGCAGAAAGAGAAGCAGAACGAGAAGCAGGAGAAGCAGAAGTTGGAGAAGCAGAAGCAGAAGAAACAGAAGGAAAAGAAGCAGAAGCAGAAGGAGAAGCAGAAACAGAAGGAAAAGCAGAAAGAGAAGCAGGAGAAGCAGAAGCAGCAGCAGCAGGAGAAGCAGAAGCAGAAGAAGCCGAAGAAGCAGAAGCAGAATCTGAAGCAGAAGGAGAAGCAGAAGAAGCAGAATCTGGAGAAGCAGAAGGAGAAGCAGAAGCAGAAAGAGAAGCAAAAGCAGAAGGAGAAGCAGAAGGATAAGCAGAAGAAACAGAAGAAGCAGAGGCAGTAGAAGAAGAAGCAGAAGATGCAGAAGCAGAAGGAGAAGCAGAAGGAAAAGCAGAAGAACGAGAAGGAGAAGGAGAAGGAGAAACAGAAGGAGAAGCAGAAAGAGAAGCAGAAGAAGGAGCAGGAGAAAGAAAACAGCAGGAGAAGCAGAAAGAGCAGCTGAAGGAGAAGCAGGAGATGCAGAAACAGGAGAAGCAGAAGCAGAAGAAACAGGAGAAGGACAAGAAGCACAAGCAGAAGGAGAAGCAGAAACAGAAGGAGAAGCAGAAAGAGAAGGAGGGGAAGCAGAAGAAGCAGCAGCAGGAGAAGCAGAAGCATAAGAATCCGAAGAAGCAGAAGCAGAACCTGAAGAAGAAGGAGAAGCAGGAGAAGCAGAAGAAGCAGAAGCAGAAGGAGAAGTAGAAGTAGGAGAAGGAGAAGGAAGAGCCGCAGAAGCAATAGGATTAGCAGAAGGAGAAGCAGAAGCAGAATAAGAAGCAGAAAGAGAAGCAGTAGAAGCAGAAGAAGCAGGAAAAGAAGAAGCGGAAGAAAGAGAAGAAGAAGAAGAATAAGAAGAAGGAGAAGGAGGAGGAGAAGCATAAGGAGAAGAAGTAGAAGCAGAAGAAGCAGAAGCAGGAGAAGCAGAAGCAGTAGAAAAAGAATAAGCATAAGAAGAAGAATCAGAGGGAGAAGCAGAAGAAGGAGAAGGAACAGCAGAAAGAGAAGTAGAAGGAGAATCAGAAGGAGAATCAGAAGAAGGAGTAGCAGAAGCAGAAGAAGCAGCAGAAGGAGAAGCAGAAGCAGAAAAAGATGCAGAACGAGAAGCAGGAGAAGCAGAAGAAGCAGAAGCAGAAGGAGAAGCAGAAGTAGGAGAAGGAGAAGGAAGTGCAGCAGAAGCAATAGGAGAAGCAGAAGGAGAAGCAGAAGCAGAATGAGAAGCAGAAAGAGAAACAGTAGAAGCAGAAGAAGCAGGAAAATCAGAAGCAGAAGAAAGAAAGGAAGAAGAAGAAGACGAAAAAGAAGGAGAAGAAGAGGAAGAAGAAGAAGAAGAAGCAGCATAAGGGGAAGCATAAGGAGAAGCAGTAGAAGCAGAAGCAGGAGAAGCAGAAGCAGAAGAAAAAGAATGAGCAAAAGAATCAGAAGCAGTGGGAGAAGCAGAAGTAGGAGAAGGAGAAGTACCAGCAGAAGGAGAAGCAGAAGCAGAAAGAGAAGCAGAAACAGAAGGAGAACAAGAAGGAGAAGCAGGAGAATCAGAAGAAGCAGAGGTAGAAGAAGAAAGAGGAGAAGAAGGAGAAGCAGAAGTAGAATCAGAAGAAACAGAAGAAGAAGAAGCAGAAGAAACAGAAGCAAAAGAAACAGAAGAAGGAGAAGAGCAGAAGCAGAAGCAGAAGGGGAAGCAGAAGCAGAAGGAGAAGCAGAAAGAGAAGCAGGAGAAGCAGAAGAAGCAGGAGAAGCAGAAGCAGAAGAAACAGGAGAAGCCGAAGAAGCAGAAGCAGAATCTGAAGCAAAAGGAGAAACAGAAGAAGCACAATCTGAAGCAGAAGCAGAAGAAACAGAAATAGTCGAATAAGCAGAATCAGAAGCACCAGGAGAAGCAGAAAAAGAAGAAGGAGAAGGCGAAAGAGAAGGATTAGGAGTAGGAGAAGCAAAAGGATAAGAAGAAGCAGAAAGAGACGCAGAAGGAGAAGCAGCACGAGCAGTAGGAGAAGCAGAAGAAACAGAAGACGCATAAGCAGAATGAGAATCACAAGGAGAAATTGAAGCAGAAGCAGAAGGAGAAGCAGAATCAGAAGGATAAGCAGAAGAAGGAGAAGGAGAAGCAGAAAAAGAAGCAGAACGAGAAGCAGGAGAAGCAGAAGCAGGAGAAGCAGAAACAGAAAAAACAGAAGAAGGAGAAGAAGCAGAAGCAGGAGAAGCAGAAGCAGAAGAAGCCGAAGAAGCAGAAGCAGAACCTGAAGCAGAAGGAGAAGCAGTAGAAGCAGAAGAAGCAGAATCTGGAGAAGCAGAAGGAGAAGCAGAAGGAAAAGCAGAAGAACGAGAAGGAGAAGGAGAAACAGAAGGAGAAGCAGAAAGAGAAGCAGAAGAAGGAGCAGGAGAAGGAAAAGCAGCAGCAGAAGCAGAAAGAGCATCAGAAGGAGAAGCAGGAGATGCAGAAACAGGAGAAGCAGAAGCAGAAGAAACAGGAGAAGGACAAGAAGCAGAAGCAGAAGGAGAAGCAGAAACAGAAGGAGAAGCAGAAAGAGAAGGTGGGGAAGCAGAAGAAGCAGAAGCAGGAGAAGCAGAAGCATAAGAATCCGAAGAAGCATAAGCAGAACCTGAAGCAGAAGGAGAAGCAGGAGAAGCAGAAGAAGCAGAATATGGAGAAGCAGAATGAGAAGTTGAAGGAGAAGCAGAAGCAGAAAGAGAATCAAAAGCAGAAGGAGAAGCAGAAGAAACAGAAGAATAGAAGCAGTAGCCGTTGTAGCAGAAGCAGAAGGAGAAGCAGAAGGAAAAGCAGAAGAACAAGAAGGAGAAGGAGAAACAGAAGGAGAAGCAGAAGGAGAAGCAGAAAGAGAAGCAGGTAAAGCAGAAGAAGAAGAAGCACAAGGAGAATCAGAAGGAGAAGCAGAAGAAGGAGAAGGAGAAGCAGAAGCAGAAGAAGATGCAGGAGAAGCAGGAGAAGCAGAAGAAGCAGAAGCAGAAGGAGAAGCAGGAAAAGCAGAAGAAGCAGAAGCAAAAGAAGGAGAAGGAGAAGAAGAAGAAGAAGGAGCATAAGGACAAGCACAAGCAGAAGGAGATGCAGAAGGAGAAGCAGGCGAAACAGAAGAAGCAGAAGCTGAAGGAGAAGCAGAAGCAGAAGAAGCCGAAGAAGCAGAAGCAGAATCTGAAGCAGAAGGAGAAGCAGGAGAAGCAGAAGAAGCAGAATCTGGAGAAGCAGAAGGAGAAGCAGAAGCAGAAAGAGAAGCAAAAGCAGGAGGAGAAGCAGAAGGATAAGCAGAAGCAGAAGGAGAAGCAGAAGAGGAATGAGAAGCAGAAAAAGAAACAGGAGAAGCACAATAAGCAGAAGCAGGAGAAGCCGAAAGAGTAGAAGCAGAAGAAGCAGAAACAGAAGCAGAAGCAGAAGCAGAAGGAGAAGCAGCAGAAGAAGTAGAACCAGAAATTCAGGCAGGAGAAACAGAAG
>NW_012294083.1:0-2416 GCF_000151885.1 Dipodomys ordii | reverse complement strand
TTAGTTGAAAGAAAAACATTTTTCTGTATGTAATCAGAATTTTTGATTCAATTAGGACACATTACACATTCATATTCATTTAAACTTGAAAATCTTCTTTCCTTCATTTAAAATAACAGATGTGGGGGGAAGATGGTGGAGGAGAAGCTGGAGGCAAAACAAGCTCTTGCAAAGAAAGCAGTTTTAGAGTTCCAGTGAACAGTTCTAAGCCAGAGAATCACATCAAGTGTGCGAAAACAGGACAAAGAGTCAGGCCAGAGAGGGAAAATCCAGGCAAGGAGACAGATCTGAGCTCTTGTCAGCAGATGGCACTGCCGCAGCAGCAGCAGCTGTAGCAGCAGCGACTGCAGGCACCACACCTGAATCACAGAGAGTCGGGGATGAAGGAGCCAGATGCAGCAGGCCAGCGGATTCTATTCAACACCAGCAAGAACTCACAAGGGGTAGACATCTTCATACTGCAGGGAGGACACAGGATCCAACACTCGGCATGAGTAGAATCCTGACGTCCTCACTCCTTCTCAGAGAGCAGAGGTGAGAAGGCCACCACTCCCTCCCCAGTACCAGAGATCTCTATCTTGGATATAGACAAAGCTCGGCAGAGCTGCTAACTCCAACTCAGGCCTTGGAAGAAAACTAGAGTCATTTAGCAGGTCAAAAGAACCTGACCTGACCTGCCAGACTCAGCTCCACCCTGGGAAAAGTCACCCAGCTCAGGCCCCAGCACTAGGGGTGGCTTTCTTCACTGGATAATCAGAGCCAGAGGCTTCCCCTCTCTTTAGCAGCCATGACAATCAATTGATATTCAGTAAACATAAATCCTGAGAGTGGCTCCAGGCTGGGCTCTGTGAGTTTCTCACAAAGTAGCCCCAGGGAAAAGCTACTGTTTGCTGAAAGGCCTCAATTCTACCCAAGAACCTCGCCTCATCACAGCATCTCCCAACTTGAGGAAAAAAACCATCTCCCTCTTTTGTCATACTCAAAGCAGATCTCCCTCCCATTGAACTAACCTGGGAGAAAGATCACAAAATCCTGGGTAAAGCAGAGCATTTTTCTGCCTGTCCAAACAAACTGACTTAAGAAATGAACCAAGCCACAGGACCACAAACAGACCAGAGACTCCAACAAGAGGCTGATTATGGACACAAGGGAGAGACAGGATTTTTTCCAATCCTCCCAATCAATCAAAGAATTTTTCTTCTTTTTTTTATACATTTATAAAAAAATATTTTTTTTCTAAAATTTTTTAAATTTTTAATATTTTCCATTTTTGAAAAAAAAATGTTTTCTAGTAACTTTTCCCCCCTTATAATCTTTATTTTAGGGATACATATGTGTGTGCATTTTTCTTTCTTTTTTTTTTCTTTTTTTTAAAAAAAATTCTTTTTGTTTTTTTGTTTAGCTCTACTGAACTTCTGATCTTTTTTCTTTCTTCTTTATCCTTTTCACCTTTTCTTCTCTTTCGTTCTTCTTTATGTGACTTAATTGTTGTTCAGCACATCCTCAGATAAGCCCTTAGTTGATTATTAGACCCTATCCCCCATTGTGTACAAACAATACACAAATGTATTACTCAATTCAAAACCTCTGATACTTAAATTACTTAATTGCAGTACTACCTCTTTATACCTATATAATATTTTAAGTATTTTTATTTAAAAATTTTTCACATCTCCTTTATATCCCTGCCCTTCTATCATTGTATTCACATTCTTTGAACAGTTTTTTCTAGTGTTTGCATAATATTTTTAAATTTTACTTTTCTATTTTTCTGGTCTCTTTTTTTCCCTTTCTTTTTCTCCTTTTTTTTCTCCCTCTACTTTCATCCTATCCAACCTATTTCCTGCTTTGAGACTAGGACTTAGTTAAGTTAACTCTCCCTTTCCTTCCGACATCACTCTATTCATATATTTATCCACATCTATTCTTAACCCTAACAATTTTTGGTTTTACAAATTCTTCTTTGTGGTTAGTAGCCCATTAATAGAGGTATCTGTTGAACTAGATTGTATCTGCAGACTATAGACTGTGCAAATTCAGACATTTGTTGATGCTTGCCTTAAGATAGCGTTCTAGCACAAAACTGGTGCTATTTTCATTCCAAATGGCACAGTAAGCTGGAAAACTAAAAGAAAAATGGCAAGTCTGGGTATTTCCACTCCCACTCATGATAATCTGGGGACAGAACATATAATGAATAATTAAGAGGAAAGTTCACAAATAGCTCTACAAACACTGCTGTCAAACATATTTAATGAAAAGATTGAAAACATACAAAGAACTCTGTATGAGCGTGATAGGGTGAGAGAGGAGGCAACAATAGATCAATGCATGGAAAGATCGAAACCTACAAAGGATTCTGTAAGAGCATGAGAGAGAGAGAGAGAGAAGCAATTCCAAAGTTTATACAGGAATA
>NW_012294082.1:0-1967 GCF_000151885.1 Dipodomys ordii | reverse complement strand
TAATTTGTGTGCAGGACCCTGATAATATATCCACATTCTTCGCAAGAAGACAGTAGTGACTGTTACTAATCATCTAGATATGACAAAACCCGGACTCAGGCCTTATTACCATATTCCTTTATGTCCTGTTAGAGTGTAATCCTGACTCTCCAGTGAACATTACAGAGCCTTGCTGGACCTTCTCAGGACACAGCCAAGGTCACCAGTCAGGCATGGCACCTACAGTGTGATGGGAGCCTGGTGACAGCTTCCTACGATGGAATGATAAGGAAATGTTAAGTCCTTAAGCTGTCATCAGTCCATTGGGTTCCTCATTGAGCATTTGACCCTAAGATTTAAGGAGACATAAAACTCTCACTTGCTTGTGCCACTTGTGGACCTGTATATCTTCTGCTGCTGTCATCTTCTGTGGAAGGAAATGATCTGAGCTCTATAAGCCATTTTGCTTCTTCTAGGGATTTAGGGTAAGTCTGGCTTCTATACTTAAGACAAAAAGAAATTTAGTGATATAAAATAGCAAACTTAACCTTTTTCTAGTCTATTTATTACCCAAAGATATTTTCAGATTTTACCAATAATTATTATTAATAAGAGACACTTAATTAGCAGTAATGTTCTCAAACTCCTAAGTTCCTCAGTAAGCTGTGCAAGAGAAACTACAAGTGTGAATGGTCTTCCAGTCTAACTTCTTGACCAGGAAGGAGTGCCTCCAAATTGAACAAAGAATACTTCTTATATCTCAGATTACATGTCCAAGTTATACATACCAAAGTTAAGGACAAGAGATTAGTCTGGGGGAGTTCTGAGAAGATGGTGGAGGAGAAGCTGGAGTCTAAACAAGCTCTCACATAGAAAGCAATTTTAGAGTTCTAGTGAACAGTCCTAAGGCAGAGAATCACACCAAGTGTGACATCACAGGAAAGAGAATCAGGCCAGAGAGGGACTGAGCTCTTGCCAGCAGCCGCCACGGTGGGGGCAGTGGTGGCGGTGGCCATCATAGGCATCATACCTGAGCCACAGAGAGTACGGGACAAAGGAGCCAGACTCAGCGGGCGAGAGGATTCTACTCAACACCAGCAAGAACCAACAAGGAGTGGCCATCTTCATCCTGCAGTTTGCAGACCAGAGACAACCCAGGAACCAGGACTCGGTGTGAGTAGAAGCCTGACGTCCTCATTACTTCTCAGGGAGCAGAGGAGGGAAGGCCACCCCTCCCCCCGCCCAGTACCAGAGATCTCCATCTCGGATACCAGCAAAGCTCGGTGGAGCTGCTATCTCCAACTCAAGCCTTGGAGTCATTTAGCAGATCACAAGAAATTAACAGCGGCGTGACCTGCCAGACTCAGCTCCACCCAGGGAAAAGTCACCCAGCTTGGGTGCCAGCCCGAGGAGAGGCTTTCTTCACTGGGTAATCAGAGCCAGAGGCTGCCTCTCCCTCTAGCAGCCTCGACAATCAATTGAAATTCAGTAATCAGAAACCCTGAGAATGGCTCCAGGCTGGGCTCTGTGAGTTTTTCACAAACTGTCCCCCAGGAAAAGCTACTGTTTGTTGAAAGGCCTCAACTCTACCCAGAACCTAGCCTCATCACTGCATCCCCCTCTTTTGTGATTCTCAAAGCAGATCTGCCTTCCATTGAACTAACATGGGAGAAGGATCGCAAAATCCTGGATAAAGCAGAGCATTTTTCTGCCTGTTTGAACAAACTGACTTAAGAAACCAACCAAGCCACAGGACCACAAGGAGACCACAGACTCCAACCAGAGGCTGGTTATGGACACAAGGGAGATACAGGATTTTTCCCACCACTCCAAAAAAATCAAAGAACTTTTATTTTCCTTCTTCTTCTTTTTTTGATAACTTATATAATTTTTTCTTTTCTAAAACATTTTGTATGTTTAATTTTTGCCTTTTTGAAAAATTGATTTCCAGTAACTTTTTTTTTTCTTATAATTTTTATTTTAGGGAT
>NW_012294081.1:0-6059 GCF_000151885.1 Dipodomys ordii | reverse complement strand
TCAAACGGGACCCAGTGGGGGCACAGCGGGACACAGCGGAACACAGTGGGACACATTCGGGGACAAAGCGTGAGACACAGCGGGGGACAGAGCGGGAGACAGCAGGGGACACAGTGAGGACACAGCGGGACACAGCGGGGGAAACAGCGGGACACAGCGGTCGACCCAGCGAGGACCCAGCGGGACCCAGCGGGACACAGTGTCGATACAGCTGGGATACAGCCTTACACAATGTGGTACACATCTGTGGACACAACGGGACACAGTGGGGGCACAGCGGGACACAGCGGGACACAGTGGGACACAGCGAGGACAAATCGTGAGACGAAGCGGGGGACAGAGCGGGAGACAGCGGGGGACACAGCGAGGACACAGCAGGACACAGCGGGACACAGCAGGGAACACAGCGAGGACACAGCGGGACCCAGCGGGACCCAGAGTCGCTACAGTGGGGATACAGCGTTACACAGTGTGGTACAAATCTGTGGACACAAGGGGACACAGTGGGGGCACAGCGGGACAGAGCGGGACACAGTGGGACACAGCGAGGACAAATCGTGAGACACAGCGGGGGACAGAGCGGGAGACAGCGGGGGACACAGCGAGGACACAGCAGGACACAGCGGGACACAGCAGGGACAGAGCGGGACAGAGCGGGACACAGCGGGACACAGCGGGGAAAACAGCAAGACACAGCGGAGGACCCAGCGAAGACACAGCGGGACACAGTGGGGGACACAATGAGGAAACAGCGGGGGACACAGCGGGGACACTGCGGGACACAGTGGGGAACACAGCGAGGACACAGCGGGACCCAGCGGGACACAGCGTCGATACAGCGGGGATACAGCGTTACACAGCGTGGTTCACATCTGTGGACACAACGGGACACAGTGGGGGCAGAGCGGGACACAGTGGGACACAGCGAGGACAAATCGTGAGACGTAGCGGGGGACAGAGCGGGAGAGAGCGGGGGACACAGCGAGGACACAGCAGGACACAGCGGGACACAACAGGGACAGAGCGGGACACAGCGGGACACAGCGGGGGACACAGTGGGACACAGCGAGGGACCCAGCGAGGACACAGCGGGACACAGCGGGGGACACAGCGAGGACACAGCGGGGGACACATCGGGGGACACTGTGGGACACAGCGGGACACAGCGTCGAAACAGCGGGGACACAGCGTTACACAGCGTGGTACACAGCTGTGGACACAACGGGACACAGTGGGGTCACAGCGGGACACAGCAGAACACAGTGGGACACATCGGGGACAAAGCGTGAGACACAGCGTGGGACAGAGCGGGAGACAGAGGGGGACACAGCGAGGACACAGCGGCACACAGCGGGGGAAACAGTGGGACACAGCGGTAGACAAAGCGGGACAGAGCGGGGGACACAGCGGGACACAGCAGTGGACAGAGCGGTACACAGCGGTGGATACAGCGAGGACACAGCGGGACACAGCGGGACACAGCGTCGATACAGGGGGAACAGAGTGGGCCACAGTGGGACACAGCAGGAACAAAGCAGTAGACACAGCAGGACACAGCAGGGGACACAGCGGGACACAGCCGGGGACACAGAGATGACAGAGCGGGACACAGCGGGGACACAGCGGGGACTCAGCGGGGGACACAGCGGGGGACAAAGCGGGACACCACGGGACACAGCGAAACACAGCGGGGACAAGGATGAGACATAGCAGGACACAGCGAGGACACAGTGGGACAAAGCAGGGTACACAGCAGGGGACACAGCAGGACACAGCGGGACACAGCGGGGGACACAGCGGAACACAGCGGGGGACAGAGCGAGGACAAAGCGGGACTCAGCGGGGGACACAGCGAGGACACAGCGGGGGACACAGCGGGGGACACAGCGGGGACACAGCGGGACACAGCGGGGAACACAGCGTGGACCCAGCGGGACCCAGCGGGACACAGCATCGATACAGCGGGCACACAGCGTTACACAGCGTGGTACACAGCTGTGGAAACAACGGGACACAGTGGGGGACACAGCGAGGACACAGCTGGACACAGCAGAACACAGCGGGAGACAAAGCGGGACACAGTGGGGGACACAGCGAGAACAGAGAGGGACACAGCGGCGACACAGAGGGGACGCATTTGGGGACACAGCGTGGGACAAAGTGGGACACCACGGGACACAGGGTTACACAGCGGGACACAGCGAGGACACTGCGGGACACAGCAAGATAAAGCGGTGGACACAGAGGGACACAGTGGGCTACCCAGTGAGGACACAGCGGGACACAACAGGGGACACAGCGAGGACACAGCGGGGGACACAGCGGGGGACACAGCGGGACACAGTGGGGAACACAGCGAGGACACAGCGGGACACAGCGTCGATACAGTGGGGAGGCAGCGTTTCATAGCGTGTTACACACTGTGGACACAACGGGACACAGTGGGGGCACAGCGGGACACAGCGGGACACAGTGGGACACAGCGGGGACAAAGCATGAGACACAGCGAGGGACAGAGAGGGAAACAGCAGGGGACACAGCGAGGAAACAGCGGGACACAGCGGTGACACAGCGGGTACTCAGGGGTGGATACAGCGGGACACAGCGGGGGACACAGCGGGACACAGCGGGGACACAGCGTCGATACAGCGGGGACACAGCGAGACACAGCGGGAAACACAGGAAGGAAACAGCGGGACCCAGTGGGACACAGAGTCGATACAGCGGGACACAACGGGGTACACAGCTAGGGACACAACGGGACACAGCGGGGGACACAGCGAGGACACAGCGGGACAAAGCGGGACACAGCGGGGGACACAGCGGGACACAGCGGGAGACCCAGCGAGGACACAGCAGGACACAGCGGGGGACACAGGGGGACACAGCAGGGAACACAGCGGGGGACACAGCGGGACACAGCGAGGAACACAGCAAGGACACAGCGGGGGACAAAGCGGGACACAGCGTCGATACAGCGGGCACACAGCGTTACACAGCGTGGTACACAGCTGTGGACAAAACGGGACACAGTGTGGGCACAGCTGGACACAGCGGGACACAGTGGGACACAGCGGGGACAAAGCGTGAGACACAGCGGAGGACAGAGCTGGAGACAGCGGGGGACACAGCGGGGGACACAGCAGGACACAGTGGGGAACACAGAGAGGACACAGCGTTACACAGCGTGGTACACACTGTGGACACAACAGGACACAGTGGGGGCACAGCCGGACACATCGGGACACAGTGGGACACAGCACAGCGGGGACAAAGCGTGAGACACAGCGGGGGACAGAGAGGGAGACAGCAGGGGACACAGCGAGGAAACAGCGGGACACAGTGGTGACACAGCGGGGACTCAGCGGGGTACACAGCGGGACACAGCGGGGGACACTGCGGGACACAGTGTGGGACAGAGCGTGGGACACAGCGAGACACAGCGGGGACAAAGCTAGACACAGCGAGGTACACAGAGGGACACAGCAGGGACACAGCGGGGAAACAGCGTGACACAAAAGGACACAGCTGGACACAGCGGGGTACACAGCGGGACACAGCGGGCACACAGCGGGGACACAGAGGGACACAGTGGGACACAGCGGGGACAGAGCGGGACACAGTCGGACACAGCGGGACACAGCGGGACACAGCAGGACACAGCTTGTGACCCAGCGGGGACACAGCGGGACACAGCGGGGGACACAGCTAGGACACAGCGGGACACAGCGGGACACAGTGGGGACACAAAGGGGACTCAGAGGGGGAAACAGCGGGGAAAAATGTGGGACACCATGGGACACAGTGTGACACAGCAGGACACAGAGGGAACACTGCGTCGACACAGCAGGACAAAGCGGGGGACACAGCGGGACACAGCGGGACACAGCGGGGGACACAGCGGGGGACAGTGGAGACAAAGAGAGGACACAGCGGGACACAGCGGTGACACAGCTGGACACAACGGAGTACACAGCGGGACACAGCGGGCACAAAGCGGGGACAGAGCGAGACACAGCTGGACACAGCGGGACATAGCGGGGGACACAGCGGGACACAGAGGGGGACACAGTGAGGACACAGTGGGACACAGCGGGGGACACAGCCGGACACAGCAGGACACAGCGGGGAACACATGGAGGACTCAGCGGGACAAAGCGGGACACAGCGGCGACTCACCGGGGGACACAGCGGGGGACAAAGCGGGACACCACAGAACACAGTGGGAAACACCGGGACACAGCGGGGAAACTGGGGGGACACAGGGAGACAAAGCGTGGGACACATAGGGACACAGCGGGGGAGACAGCGGGACACAGTGGGACACAGCGGGGGACAAAGGGGGAACACAACGGGACCAAGCGGGACACAGCATCGATACAGCGGGGACACAGCGGGACACAGCGGGGGACACAGCGAGGACACAGCAGAACACAGCGTGGGAAACAGCGAGGACACATTGGGACACAGCGGGGACACAGCGGGACCCAGCGCGGGACACAGCGAGGACACATTGGGACACAGCGGGGATACAGCGGGACTCAGCGGGGGACACAGCAGTACACAGCGGGACACAGCGGGACACAGCGAGGGACACAGAGGGGTAAACAGCAGGACACAGCAGGGAACACAGCGAGGACACAGCGGGCCCAAGCGGGATACAACGTCGTTACAGCGGGG
This sequence comes from Dipodomys ordii, assembly GCF_000151885.1. NCBI lineage: Eukaryota > Metazoa > Chordata > Mammalia > Rodentia > Heteromyidae > Dipodomys > Dipodomys ordii. The sequence goes on along the minus strand of NW_012294081.1, from coordinate 1,379 downwards.
ACACAGCGGGACACAGCGGGGCACACAGCTAGGGACACAACGGGACACAGCGGGGGACACAGCGAGCACACAGCAGAACACAGCGTGGGAAACATCGAGGACACAGCGGGACACAGCGAGACACAGGGGGACACAGTGGGGACACAGCAGTAGACACAGCGGGACACAGCGGGGGACACAGCGGGACACAGCGGGGAACACAGCGAGGACACAGCGGGGACACAGCGGGGACACTGCGGGAACATAGTGGGACACAGCGGGGCACACAGCAGGACACAGCGGGACACAGCTTGGGACACAGCGGGAACACAGCAGGACACAGCGGGGGACACAGCGAGGACACAGCGGGACACAGCGGGACACAGCGTGGGACAAAGTGGGAGACAGCAGGGAACACAGCGAGGACACAGTGGGACACAGCGGCGACACATAGAGGACTCAGCGCAGGACACAGTGGGGGACAGAGCGGGACACAGCAGGACCCAGCGGGGACAAAGCGTGGGACAAAGCGGGAGACAGCAAGGGACACAGCGAGGACACAGCGGGACACAGCGGCGACACATAGAGGACTCAGCGGGGGACACAGTGGGGGACAGCGCGGGACACAGCGGGACCCAGCGGGGACAAAGCGTGAGACACAGCGGTGGACAGAGCAGGAGACAGAGGCGGACACAGCGAAGACACAGCAGGACACAGCGGGGACACAGGTGGCTGAGGGGGGGCCACAGCGGGGGACAAAGCGGGACACCACGGAACACAGCGTGAAACAGCGGTGAACCTGCGGGGACACAGCGGGACACAGCGGGGACACAGCGGGGACACTGCGGGACCCAGCAGGACACAGCGGGACACAGCAGGACACAGTGGGGGACACAGCGGGACACAGCGGGGGACACAGCGGGACACAGCGGGGACACAGAGGGGACTCATCAGGGGACATAGCGGGGGACAAATCGGGACACCACAGGACACAGTGGGGCACAGCGGGACACAGCGGGGACACTGCGGGGACACAGCGGGACAAAGCGGGGGACACAGCGGGACACAGCGGGACCCAGCAGGACCCAGCGGGGAAACAGCGGGGACACAATGGGACACAGCGAGGACACAGCGGGACACAGTGGGGGACACAGCGGGACACAGCAAGGCACAACGGGGTCACAGCAGTGGACACAGCGGGACACAGCGGGGGACACAGCCAGACACAGCAGGGAACAAAGCGGGACACAGTGGGGGACACAGCAGGGGACACATTGGGACACAGTGGGGGACACAGCGGGACACAGCGGGGACACAGCTGGACACAGTGGGGTACAGAGCCGGACACAGCAAGGCACAACGGGGTCACAGCAGTGGACACAGCCGGACAAAGCGGGTGA
>NW_012294080.1:0-3853 GCF_000151885.1 Dipodomys ordii | reverse complement strand
GAAGCAGAAGAAGGAGTAGCAGAAGCAGAAGAAGCAGCAGAAGGAGAAGCAGAAGCAGAAAAAGATGCAGAACGAGAATCAGGAGAAGCAGAAGAAGCAGAAGCAGAAGGAGAAGCAGAAGTAGGAGAAGGAGAAGGATAAGGAAGTGCAACAGAAGCAATAGGAGAAGGAGAAGGAGAAGCAGAAGCAGAATGAGAAGCAGAAAGAGAAACAGTAGAAGCAGAAGAAGCAGGAAAAGCAGAAGCAGAAGAAAGAGAAGAAGAAGAAGAAGAAAAAGAAGAAGAAGAAGAGGAAGAAGAAGAACAAGCAGCAGCATAAGGAGAAGCATAAGGAGAAGCATAAGGAGAAGCAGTAGAAGCAGAAGCAGGAGAAGCAGAAGCAGAAGAAAAAGAATAAGCAAAAGAAGCAGAAGCAGTGGGAGAAGCAGAAGAAGGAGAAGGAGAAGGAGCAGCAGAAGGAGAAGGAGAAGCAGAAAGAGAAACCGAAACAGACGGAGAACAAGAAGGAGAAGCATGAGAATCAGAAGAACAGAAGTAGAAGCAGAAAGAGGAGAAGAACGAGAAGCAGAAGTAGAATCAGAAGAAACAGAAGAAGAAGAAGCAGAAGAAACAGAAGCAAAAGAAACAGAAGAAGGAGAAGAGCAGAAGCAGAAGCAGAAGGAGAAGCAGAAGAAGAAGGAGAAGCAGAAAGAGAAGCAGGAGAAGCAGAAGAAGCAGGAGAAGCAGAAGCAGAAGAAACAGGAGAAGCCGAAGAAGCAGAAGCAGAATCAGAAGCAGAAGGAGAAACAGAAGTAGCACAATCTGAAGCAGAAACAGAAGAAACAGAAATAGTAGAATAAGCAGAAGCAGAAGCACCAGGAGAAGCAGAAGAAGAAGAAGGAGAAGGCGAAAGAGAAGGATTAGGAGTAGGAGAAGCAAAAGGATAAGCAGAAGCAGAAAGAGACGCAGTAGGAGAAGCAGCACGAGAAGTAGGAGAAGCAGGAGAAGCAGAAGCAGGAGAAGCAGAAGAAAAAGAAGACGCAGAAGCAGAATGAGCAGCAGAAGGAGAAATTGAAGCAGAAGCAGAAGGAGAAGCAGAAGCAGAAGGAGAAGCAGAAGAAGGAGAAGCAGAAAGAGAAACCGAACGAGAAGCAGGAGAAGCAGAAGCAGGAGAAGCCGAAGAAGCAGAAGCAGAACCGGAAGCAGAAGGAGAAGCAGGAGAAGCAGAAGAAGCAGAATCTGGAGAAGCAGAAGGAGAAGCAGGAGAAGCAGAAGAAGCTGAATCTGGAGAAGCAGAAGGAGAAGTAGAAGCAGAAAGAGAAGCAAAAGCAGAAGGAGGAGCAGAATGAGAAGCAGAAGAAACAAAAGAAGCAGAGGCAGTAGCTGAAGAAGCAGAAGATGCAGAAGCAGAAGGAAAAGCAGAAGGAAAAGCAGATGAAGGAGAAGGAGAAGGAGAAGGAGAAACAGAAGGCGAAGCAGAAAGAGAAGCAGAAGAAGGAGCAGGAGAAAGAAAAGCAGCAGGAGAAGCAGAAAGAGAAGCAGAAGGAGAAGCAAGAGATGCAGAAACAGGAGAAGCAGAAGCAGAAGAAACAGGAGAAGGACAAGACGCAGAAGCAGAGGGAGAAGCAGAAACAGAAGGAGAAGCAGAAAGAGAAGTAGGGGAAGCAGAAGAAGCAGAAGCAGGAGAAGCAGAAGCATAAGAATCCGAAGAAGCAGAAGCAGAACCTGAAGCAGAAGGAGAAGCAGATGAAGCAGAAGAAGCAGAATCTGGAGAAGCAGAATGAGAAGCAGTAGGAGAAGCAGAAGCAGAAAGAGAATCAAAAGCAGAAGGAGAAGCAGAAGAAACAGAAGAAGTAGAAGCCGTAGCAGTTGTAGCAGAAGCAGAACGAGAAGCAGAAGGAAAAGCAGAAGAACAAGAAGGAGAAGGAGAAACAGAAGGAGAAACACAAGAAAATGCAGAAAGAGAAGCAGGTAAAGCAGCAGAAGAAGAAGCAGAAGGAGAATCAGAAGGAGAAGCAGAAGAAGGAGAAGCAGAAGAAGATGCAGAAGGAGAAGCAGGAGAAGCAGAAGAAGCAGAAGCAGAAGGAGAAGAAGGACAAACAGAAGAAGCAGAAGCAAAAAGAGAAGCAAAAGAAGGAGAAGGAGAAGGAGAAGCAGAAGAAGAAGCAGAAGGAGAAGAAGGACAAACAGAAGAAGCAGAAGCAAAAGGAGAAGCAAAAGAAGGAGAAGGAGAAGCAGAAGCAGAAGAAGAAGCATAAGGACAAGCACAAGCAGGAGATGCAGAAGGAGGAGCAGGAGAAGCAGAAGAAACAGAAGCTGAAGGAGAAGCAGAAGTAGGAGAAGGAGAAGGAGGAGAAGCAGAAGGAGAAGCAGAAGCGGAATGAGAAGCAGAAAGAGAAGCAGGAGAAGCACAAGAAGCAGAAACAGGAGAAGCCGAAAGAGAAGAAGCAGAAACAGAAGCAGAAGGAGAAGCAGAAGCAGAAGGAGAAGCAGCAGAAGTAGAACCAGAAATTCAGGCAGGAGAAACAGAAGAAGCAGAAACAGAAGCAGAAGGAGAAGCAAAAAGAGAAGCAGAAGAAGAAGTAGAAGAAGCAGCAGAAGGAGAAGCAGCAGAAGAAGGAGAAAAAGAAGTAGGAGAAGCAGAAGCAGAAAGAGAAGTAGAAGCAGAAGAAGCAGAAGAAGCAGAAGCAGAAGAAGAAGCAGTAGAAGCATAAGAATCAGAAGCAGGAGAAGCAGAAGCAGAAGAAAAAGAAGAATCATAAGAAGCAGAAGCAGAGGGAGACACAGAAGAAGGAGAAGAAGCAGCAGAAGGTGAAGCAGAAGGAGATGCAGAAGCAGAAAGAGAAACAGAAGGAGAAGAAGAAGGAGAAGTTGGAGAATCAGAAGAAGCAGAAGAAGAAGCAGAAAGAGAAGCAGAAGAAGGAGAAGGAGAAGCAGAAGGAGAAGGACAAGCAGGAGAAGCAGAAGAAGCAGAAGCGGGAGAATCAGAAGAAGAAACAGAAGAAGGAGAAGGAGCAGAAGGAAAAGCAGAAGCAGAAGGAGAAGCAGAAAGAGAAGCAGAAGAATCAGAAGAAGCAGTAGCAGGAGAAGCAGAAGAAACAGAAGAAGCCCAAGAACCAGAAGGAGAACCTGAAGCAGAAGGAGAAGCAGAAGCAGGAGAAGCTGGAAAAGCAGAAGCAGAACGAGAAGCAGAAGAAGAAGAAGGAGGAGAAAGAGAAGGATTAGGAGTAGGAGGAGCAGAAGCAGAATTAGAAGCAGAAAGAGAAGCAAAGGAGAGGAAGAAGAAGCAGAAGCAGGAGAAGCAGAAGCAGAATGAGAAGCACAAGAAGGAGAAATTGAAGGAGAAGGAGAATAGGACGGAGAAGCAGAAGGAGAAGTAGGAGAAGCAGAAAAAGAAGAAGCAGGAGAAGCAGAAGCAGAAGAAGGAGAAGAGCAGAAGCAGAAGGAGAATCAGAAGCAGAAGGAGAAGAAGAAGAAGCAGAAGCTGATACAGAAGAAGAAGAAGAAACAGAAAAAGCAGAAGAAGCAGAAGATGGAGCAGCAGGAGAAGCAGAAGAAGAAGAAGGAGAAAGAGAAAGAGAAGGAATAGGAGTAGGAGAAACAGAAGGATAAGCAGAAGCAGAAAGAGAAGCAGGAGAAGCAGAAGAAGCAGGAGAAGCAAAAGCAGAAGAAAAAGAAGAAGCATAAGTAGCAGAAGCAGAGGGAGAAACAGAAGAAGGAGAAGGAGCAGCAGAAGGTGAAGCAGAAGGAGATGCAGAAGCAGATAGAGAAGCAGAAACAGAAGGAGAAGAAGAAGAAGTTGGAGAATCAGAAGAAGCAGAAGCAGAAACAGAAAGAGCAGAAGAAGGAGAAGGAGAAGCAGAAGGAGAAGGTGA
>NW_012294079.1:0-576 GCF_000151885.1 Dipodomys ordii | reverse complement strand
TCCTATCTCGGGCTCCTATGTAGCTTGGGATGCTAGACGGCATCACCATTGCAGTCAGCAGTGGGTTGAGATGGAATCTTGTGGACTTTTTTGTTTGGGCTAGCCTTGAACATCAATCCTTTTTATTTTCCTCAGCCTCCCAGTGGCTAGGATTTCTCCCTAGTAACCAGAATTGTTCCCTCCTTCCCTCCCTCCCTGCCTCCCTCCTTCCCTGCCTTCGCGCCTTCCTGCCTGCCTGCCTTCCTTCTTTCCCCTTTCTTCTTTTCTTCCTTCCCTCCTCCTCCTCCTCCACCTCCTCCACCACCCCTTCCCCCTCCTCCTCCTCCTCCTCTACCTCCTCCAACCCTGACGGGTTCGTCTGCGGACAAGGATAGAACGAGCAACACTCATAGTCGATGATTAAGTCGAAGGCAAGGAAACAAATGACCGACTTCCCACAGCGGGTAATTCTTCTTGCTTATCGTTCAAAGATAACAAATAATGACATATACCACCCATGTGCTTTGGTCTGTTGTCATCTCCTGAGTAGTGAGAAGTAAGATCTCCCAGATGTTTCTTGTTTGTCTTGAGGTCCCA
>NW_012294078.1:0-6060 GCF_000151885.1 Dipodomys ordii | reverse complement strand
GGGGACACAGCGGGACACATCGGGAAAGGGCGGGACAAAGCGGGACACAGTCGGACACAGCGGGGACACAGCGGGACACAACGGGGGACACAGTGAGGACACAGCGGGACAGAGCGGGGGATACAGCGAGGACACTGTGGGACACAGCGGGACACAGCGGGACACAGCGGTGTCACAGCAGGACACAGCGGGACACAGCGTGGACACAGCAGGACACAGCAGGGGACACAGTGAGGACACAACGGGACAGAGTGGGGGATACAGCGAGGACTCAGCGGGACACATCAGGGGACACAGCGGGGGACACAGCGGTACACAGCGGGACACAGCGGGAAACAGCGGGGACAGAGCGGGACACAGCAGGACACAGCGGGACACAGCGGGGGACACAGCGAGGACAGAGCGGGACACAGCGGGACACAGTGGGGGACACAGCGGGATGCAGCGGGAGACACAGCGAAGACACAGCAGGACACTGCGTGAGACACAGCGGGGAAACAACGGGACACAGCGGGACAGAGCGGGGGATACAGAGAGGACACAGCGGGACACAGCGGGACACAGCGGGACCCAGCGGGAACCCAGCAGGGGACACAGTAGGACCCAGCGGGACACAGCGGGGACACAGCGGGGGACAGAGCGGGACTCAGTGGGTACACAGCGGGACACATCGGGGACAGAGCGGGACACAGCGGGACACAGTCGGACACAGCATGGGACACAGCAGGACACAACGGGGGACACAGTGAGGACACAGCGGGACAGAGCGGGGGATACAGCGAGGACACAGCGGGACACAGCGGGACATAGCGGGACACAGCGGGGACACAGCAGGGACACAGCGGGACAGAGCGGGACACAGTGGGGACACAACGGGGGACACAGTGGGGGACACAGCGGGACACAGCGGGGGACACAGTGAAGACACAGCGGGACAGAGCGTGCGATACAGTGAGGACAGAGCGGGACACAGCGGGACACACCGGGGACACAGCAGGCGACTCAGCGGGTCACAGCCGGGGACACAACGGGACCCAGCGTGGGACACAGCGGGAGACATAGCAAGACACAGTGGGGAACACAGCGGGACACAGTGGGGGATAGAGAGGGGGACACAGCGGGACACAGAGGGGATCACAGTTAGGACACAACGGGACACAGCTGGACACAGCGGGACACAGCGGGGGACACAGCCGGGACACAGCGGGACACAGCGGGGGACACAGCGGGACACAGTACATATCGGGACAAAGCGGGACACAGCGGGGAACACAGCGAGGACACAGCAGGACACAGCGGGGGACACAGCGGGACACAGCGGGGGACATAGGGAGGACACAGCGAGGCACACATCTGGGGACACAACGGGAAACAGGGGGGACACAGCGGGACACAGCGGGACACAGCGGGGACAAAGCTTGAGACACAGCGGGGGACAGAGCAGGAGAGAGTTGGGGACACAGCGGGACACAGCGGGGGACATAGCGGGATACAGCGGGGGACACAGCAGGGGACACAGCGGGACACAGTGGTGGACACAGCGGGCCAGAGCGGGGACACAGCTGGACACAGCGTGTTACACACCGTGACACAGCGGGAACACAGTGGGGACACAGCTGGACACAGCGGGGACACAGTGGGACACAGGGGGACACAATGGGGGACTCAGTGAGGACACAGCAGTACACAGCGGGACAAAGCGGGACACAGCGGGGGACACAGCGGGACACATTGGGGGACACAGCGAGGACACAGCAGGACATAGCGGGGCAATCAGCGCTTCACAAAGGAGACACAGCAGTGGACACAGCGGGTCACAGAAGGGGACACAGCGGGACACAGAGGTGGACACCGAAGAGTACACAGTGGGACACATCGGGGGACATAGCAGGACACAACGGGGGACACAGTGAGGTCACAGCGGGACAGAGCGGGGGATACAGCGAGGATACAGCAGGACACAGAGGGACACAGCGGGGGACACAGCAGGGGACATAGCGGAACACAGCGGGGGACACAGCGGGACACAGCGGGGGACACAGCGGGACACAGCGGGGGACACAGCAGGGGACACATCGGGACACAGTGGGGGACACAGCGGGACACAGCGGGAACACAGCTAGACACAGCGGGGTACACTGTGGGACACAGTGGGGACACAGTGGGGACACAGCGGGGACACAGGGAGCACACAGCGGGACAAAGCGGGACACAGTGGGAACAAAGCTTCAGACACAGCGGGGGACAGAGCGGGAGAGAGCGGGGGACACAGCAGGACACTGCGGGGGACACAGCGGGACACAGCGTGGGACACAGCAGGGGACACATCGGGACACAGCAGGACACATGGGGGACAGAGCGGGACACAGCGTGACACAGTCGGAAACAGCGGGGGACACAACGGGACACAACGGGGGCCACAGTGAGGACACAGCGGGAAAGAGCGGGGACACAGCAGGACACATCGGGGACACAGCTGGACACAGCGGGGACACAGCATTGGTCACAGCGGGACACAGCGGGGGACACAGCCGGACACAGCAGGGGACACAGCAGGGGACACAGCGGGACACAGCGGGGACACAGCTGGACACTGCGGGGGACACAGCGGGACACAGTGGGGGACACAGCGGGACACAGCGTGGAACACAGCGGAAAACAGTGGGGTACACAGCAGGGGACACAACGGGACACAGCAGGGGACACAGAGGGAAACAGAGGGACACAGCGAGGACAACGTGCGGGACACAGCGGGGACACAGCTGGGGACACAGCGGGACACAGCGGGGAATACAGCAGGACACAGGGGCGGACACAGGGGGGACACAGCGGGACACAGCAGGTGACACAGCAAGGACACAACGGGACACAGCGGGGACACAGCGGGATTCAGCGGGGGACACAGCGGGACACAGCGGGACAAAACGGGACACAATTGGGCACGGCGGGGACACAGCAGGGACACAGCAGGGGACAAAGCAGAACACAGCGGGACACAGTGGGGGACACAGCGGGACACAGCGGGAAACACAGCGGGGGACACAGCGGGACACAGCGGGGAACAGAGCGAGGACACAGCGGGACACAGCGTCAGTACAGCGGGGACACAGCGGGACACAGCGGGGGACAAAGCAGGACACAGCGGGACACAGGGGGGACAAAGCAGGGTACACAGCGGGACACAGCGGGAACACAGCGGGGACACAGCGGGACACAGCGAGGACACAGTGGGACACAGGGGGACACAACGGGGGACTCAGTGAGGACACAGCAGTACACAGCGGGACAAAGCAGGACACAGCGGGAGACACAGCGGGACACAAAGGGGGACAGAGATCGGTACACAGCGGGACACAGCGGGGAACACAGCGAGGACACAGCGGGACACAGCGGGGGACACAGCGGGGACTCACTGGGGGACACAGTGGGGGACTAAGCGGGACAGCCGGGACACAGTGGGACACAGCGGAACACAGAGGGGACACTGCGGGAACATAGCGGGAAACAGCAGGGTACACAGCGGGACACTGTGGGACACAGTGGGAGACAAAGCGGGGACACAGCGGGACACAGCGCGGAACACAGTGAGGACAAAGCGGGACACAGCGGGACACAGCATGGGACAAAGCGGGAGACATCGGGGGACACAGCGAGGACACAGCGGGACACAGCAGTACACAGCGTCTACTCAACGGGAACACAGCGGGACACAGCGGGTTACACAGCTGGAGACACAGCGGGGACAGAGCGGGGACACAGCAGGGGACACAGCGAGGACACAGCAGGACACAGCAGGACATAATGGGGACACAGCGGGGGACACAGCGGTGACACAGCGGGGACAAAGCGTGGGACACAGCGTGGGACAGAGAGGGACACAGCGGGGACACAGAGGGGGACACAGCTGGACACAGCCAGGGACACACCGGGGATACAGCGGGGGACACAGCTGTACACAGCGGGGACACAGCAGGGACTCAGCGGGACACAGCGGGTACACTGCGGTGACAGAGCGGGACACAGAGGGGAGACAGCGGGACACAGCGGGTCCACAACGGGGGACCCTGAGGGACACAGCGGAGAACACAGAGGGACACAGCGGGACACAACGTGGGACAGAGAGGACACAGCGGGACACAGCAGGACACAGCAGGGGACAGCGGGGACACACCACGGGAAAACAGGGACACAGCTGGGACACAGAGGGGGACACAGCGGGGACACAGCAGGACACAGCAGGGGACACAGCGGGGGACACAGAAGAACACAGCGGGGACACAGCGGGGGCCTCAGCGGGGGAAACTGCGGGACACAGCGGGTGACACAGGGGGGACACAGCGGGACACAGCGGGGGACACAGCAGGACACAGCAGGGGGCACAGCGAGGACACAGTGAGACACAGCGAGGATACAGCGGGGACAAAGTGGGGACACAGCGGGGAACAAAGCGGGAACACAGCGTGACACAGCGGGACACAGCGGGGGAAAAAGTGAGACCCACGGGGGGACATAACGTGGGACACAGCAGGGATACAGCGGGACACCGCGGAGGACACAGCGGGGACACAGCGGAAACACAGCGGGGGACCCAGCGGGGCACACAGCTGGACACAGCGGGACACAGCAGGGACTCAGCGGGACACACGGGGGACACAGGGAGGACACAGCGGGACACAGCGGGGACACAGCGGGGACTAACCGGGGGACACAGCGGCAGAAAAAGCGGGGCACCATGGAACACAGCGGGACACAGTGGTGGACAAGGGGGAGACAGAGCGGGAACATAGCAGGACACAGCGGGGTACACAGCGGGACACAGCGGGGGACACAGCGGGGACACAGCGGGACACAGCGGGGGACACAGCGAGGACCCATTGGGACACAGCGGAACACATCGGGGGCCACAGCGAGGACACAGCGGAACACAGCGTGGGACACAGCCGGACACAGAGGGGGAAACAGCGGGACACACCGGGGACACAGCAGTGGACACAGCGGGACAGAGCGGGGGACATAGCGGGACACATCGGGGGACACAGCGGGATACAGGGGTGGACACAGCGAGGACAGAGCGGGACCCTGCGGGACACAGCTTCGATACAGCGGGGACACAGCGGGACACAGCGGAGCACACAGCTGGGGACACAAAGGGACACAGTGGGGGACACAGCGGGACACAGTGGGACACAGTGGGACACACCGGGGACAAAGCATGAGAAACAGCGGGGGACAAAGCGGGAGACAGCGGGGGACACAGCGAGGACACAGCGGGACACAGCAGGGACACAGCGGGGGACAAAACGGGACACAACGGAACACAGCGGGACACAGCGGGAAACAGCGGTGACCCTACAGGGACACAGCAGGATACAGCGGGGGACACAGCTGGGGACACAAAGGGACACAGTTGGGGACACAGCGGGACACAGTGGGACAAAGCAGGGACAAAGCATGAGACACAGTGGGGGACAGAGCGGGAGACAGCGGGGGACACAGCGAGGACACAGCGGGACACAGCGGGGACACAGCGGGGACTCAGCGGGGGACACAGCGGGGAACAAAGCAGGACACCACGGGACACAGCGGGACACAGCGGGAAACAGTGGTGACCCTGCGGGGACACAGCAGGACACAGCGTGGGACACAGCGGGACACAGTGGGGGACACAGCGGAACACAGTGGGGACCAGAGCGTGGGACACAGCGAGACACAGCGGGGACAAAGCTGGACAGAGCATGGTACACAGCGGGACACAGCGGGGACACAGCTGGACACAGCGTCTATACAGCGGGGACACAGCGGGACACAGCGTGGTACATAGCTGGGGACACAACGGGACACAGCGGGGGACACAGCGAGGATACAGCGGAACACAGCGTGGGACACAGCGAGGACACAGCGGGACACAGCGGGGACACAGCGGGACACAGCTGGGGACACAGCAAGGGAGAGCGGGGACACAGAGGGACACAGCGGGAAACAGCGGGGACACAGCGAGGACACAGCGGGACACAGCGGGACACAGCGGGGACAAAGCGAGGGACACAGCAAGGACACAGT
>NW_012294077.1:0-748 GCF_000151885.1 Dipodomys ordii | reverse complement strand
ACGCACGTGTTGATTGGCCTACCGTGGGGCTGTTTGAACTCAACTTGAAAACCTTGAGTGGCTGGTGATTGGCCGGGACTCTTGTGTTTGCTGTTGTAGGCTTGGCGGGGGGGGGGGGGGGGGGTGCGGCCAAGTTCATTCATTACTTCATTGAAACTGAACGTGCTCAGCTGGAAAAGCAAGACGGAGTGCCTTTGACTCATTTCCTCTGAAAGATGTGGTCATCTCGAGAAACAGAATGATCAAAATAGAAAACACAGGACTTCTCCAGCGGCTCCTCTCAAAAGTATTTAAGTTTTAAAATAACTTCCAAGAGTCTCTAGTTTGTTTGTTTGTTTGTTTAACATGTGCTTTGGTTAAATTCCCAGTACCAAGAACGATTTAAAAGGAAAGGGGGAGGAGGGGGGAAAGAGGGAGGGGGAGGAGGGCGAAGTGCTCACCCCTCACCTTGTTCACGAAGTTACCATGCCTTCTGTATATTTGTAGAAGGATCTGGATGGTAACGCTTTTTCTATTCACGAAAATACGGACAAACTCTTCTCCAGACAGTTACCATCCTCCTACAGTCCTTTCCGGAGCGTCTATGGAAAGGGAGATGTCGTGACGAGCCGGTCTTCATGGAAGACCGGGTATCCTCATAAAACTTCTGATTCTGTAATACACGCGCTTCAGCCCAAAGAGATAGTAGATGCATTGAAAAACCGAATGATGTTACCTTCATAAGAAGCATAGATGGCTATGGTACTGA
>NW_012294076.1:0-6061 GCF_000151885.1 Dipodomys ordii | reverse complement strand
TCATTGTCCCCCTGTGTCCCCGCAGTTTCCCCGCTGTGTCCCGCTGTTTCCCTCTGTGTTCTGTGGTGTCCCGCTTTGTCCCCCGCTGTGTCCCCCGGTGAGTCGCCGCTGTGTCCCCGCTTTGTCCCACTGAGTCCTCCATGTGTCCCTCGCTGTGTCCCGCTGTGTCCGGCTGTGTCCCCCGCTGTGTCCCCCGCTGTGTCCCCGCAGTGTCAGCGCTTTGTCCCGCTGTGTCCTCGCTGTGTCCCCCGGTGTCTCCCGCTGTGTCCCCCGCTGTGTCCCGCTGTGTCCCCTGCTGTGCCCTGCAGTGTCCCGCTCTGTCCCGCTGTGTCTTCGCTGTGTCCCCGCTGTGTCCCCCGCTGTCTCCAGCTCTGTCCCCTGCTGTGTCTCACGCTTTGTCCCCGCTGTGTCCCACTGCGTCCCGCTGTGTCGCGCTGTGCCCCCACTGTGTACCGTTGTGTCCACAGCTTTGTACCATGCTGTGTAACGCTGTGTCTCCGCTGTATCTACGCTGTGTCCCGCTGGGTGCCGCTGTGTACTCGCTGTGTTCCCCGCTGTGTCCAGCTGTTTCCCCCACTGTGCCCCCCACTGTGTACTCGCTGTGTCCCCCGCTGTGTCCCGCTGTGTCCCGCTGTGTCCTCGCTATGTCCTGCTCTGTGTCCTCGCTGTGTCCCCCGCCGTGTCCCGCTGTGTCCTGCTGTGTCCCGCTGCGTCCCCGCTGTGTCCCGCTGTGTCCCGCTGTGTCCCCCACTGTGTCCCGCAGTGACACCGCTGTGTCCCGTTGTGTCCCACTGTGTCCCGTGGTGTCCCGCTTTTTCCCCCGCTGTGTCCCCGGCTGAGTCTCGCTGTGTCCCCACTGTGTCCTCTCTGTGTCCCCGCTGTGTCCTGCTCTCTTCCCCATTGTGTCTCCCGTTTTTTCCCTGCTGTGCCCCGCTGTGTCCCGCTGTGTCCCGCTGTGTCCCCCACTGTGTCCCGTTGTGTCAACAATGTGTACCCCGCTGTGTCCCGCTGTGTCTCTGCTGTATCGATGCTGTGTCCCGCTGGGTCCTGCTGTGTCTCTCTCTGTGTTCCACACTGTGTCCTGCTGTGTCCCCCGCTGTGTCCCTCGCTGTGTCCCCCGCTGTGTACCGCTGTGTCCCGCTGTGTCCCCCGCTGTGTCCTTGCTGTGTTCCTGCTGGGTCCCTCTCTGTCCCTCTATGTCCCGCTGTGTCCCCTCTGTGTGCCCGCTGTGTCCCGTTGTGTACTCTGTTGTGTCCAGCTGTGTCACCGTTGTGTCTCGCTTTGGCCCCTCTCTGTCTCCGCTGTCCCCCGCTGTGTCCCCCGCTGTGTCCCGCTGTGTCCCGCTGTGTCCCCCGCTTTGTCCCGCTGAGTCCCCAGCTGTGTCTCCCGCTGTGTCCCGCTGTGTCCTCGCTGGGTCCCCTGCTGTGTCCCGCTGTGACACCCGCTGTGTTCCGCTTTGTCCCGCTATGTCCTGCTGTGTCCCCGCTGTGTGCCCGCTGTGTCCCGTTGTGTACTCTGTTGTGTCCAGCTGTGTCACCGTTGTGTCTCGCTTTGGCCCCTCTCTGTCTCCGCTGTCCCCCGCTGTGTCCCCCGCTGTGTCCCGCTGTGTCCCGCTGTGTCCCCCGCTTTGTCCCGCTGAGTCCCATCTGTGTCGACACTGTGTCCCGCTGTGTCCTCACTGTGTCCCCGGCTGTCTGCCGCTTTGTCCCCGCTGTGTCCCTAGCTGTGTCCCGCTGTGTCCCGCTGTGTCCCCCGCTTTGTCCCGCTGAGTCCCATCTGTGTCGCCGCTGTGTCCCACTATGTTCCCGCAGTGTCCCCGCTGTGTCCCGCTGTGTCCCGCCGTGTCCTCGCTGTGTCCCCCGAGTGTCCCGTTGTGTCCCCAGCTGTGCACCCCGCTGTGTCCCGCTGTGTCCCCGCTTTAACGGCGCTGGGTCCCGCTGGGTCCCGCTATGTCCTCCCTGTGTTCCCCGCTGTGTCCCGCTGTGTCCCCCGCTGTGTCCCGCTGTGTCTCACCGTGTCCCGCTGTGTCCTCGCTGTGTTCTCCGCTGTATCCCGATGTGTCCCCCGCTGAGTCCCCGCTGTGTCCCTGCTGTGTCCCAATGTGTCTTCGCTGTGTCTCCCGCTGTGTCCCGCTGTGTCCTCCCTGTGTCCCCCGCTGTGTCCGGCTGTGTCCCGTTGTGTCCCCCGCTGTGTTCCCCGCTGTGTACCGCTGTGTCCCCCGCAGTGTCAGCGCTGTGTCCCGCTGTGTCCTCGCTGTGTCCCCCGCTGTCTCCCACTCTGTACCCCGCTGTGTCTCAAGCTTTGTGCTGCTGTGTCCCACTGTGTCGCGCTGTGTCCCGCTGTGTTCACAGCTGTGTACCTGGCTGTGTAACGCTCTGTCCCCGCTGTATCGACGCTGTGTCGCGCAGGGTCCCGCTGTGTCCTCGCTGTGTTCCCCGCTGTGTCCCGCTGTGTCCGCCACTGTGTCCCGCTGTGTCTACGGCTGTGTCCCCGCTGTGTTCCGCTGTGTCCTCGCTTTTTTACCCTCTGTGTCCCGCTATGTCCCTGCTGTATCGACGCTGGGTCCCGCTGGGTCCCGCTGTGTCATCCCTGTGTCCCCCGCTGTGTCCCTGCTGTGTCCCCGCTGTGTCCCGCTGTGTACTGCTGTGTCCCCCGCTGAGTCCCGTTGTGTCCCTCTGTGTCCCCCGCTGTGTCTCCCGCTATGTCTTGCTGTGTCCCCCGCTGTGTCCCACTGTGTCCTTGCTGTGTCCCCCGTTGTGTGCCGCTGTGTCCTCGCTGTGTCCCCCGCTGTTTCCCACTGTGTCCTGCTGTGCCACGCTGTTTCCCCGCTGTGTCCCAGGTGTGTCCCTCTGTGTACCCCGCTGTGTCCAGCTTTGTCCCCGCTGTGTCTCGCTGTGTCCCACGCTCTTTCCCCCACTGTGTCCCGCTGTGTTCCCCGCTGTTTCCCACTGTGTCCCCCACTGTGTACCACTGTGTCCCTGCAGGTTCCCCTCTGTTTCCCGCTGTGTCCCGCTGTGTTCCGTGGTGTCCTCGCTGTGTCCCCCTGCTGTGTCCTGTTGTGTCCCGCTGTGTCCTGGCTTTGTCCCCCGCTGTGTCCCGCTGTGTCCCCCACTGTTTCCCACTGTGTCCCCCACTGTGTACCACTGTGTCCCCGCAGGTTCCCCTCTGTTTCCCGCTGTGTCCCGCTGTGTTCCGTGGTGTCCTCGCTGTGTCCCCCTGCTGTGTCCCGCTGTGTCCTGCTGTGTCCCCCACTGTGTCCCCCGCTGTGTCCCTATGTGTCCTACGCTTTGTCTCCCTGTGTCCCCGCAGTTTTCCCGCTCTGTCCCGCTGTTTCCCACTGTGTTCTGTGGTGTCCCGCTTTGTCCCCCGCTGTGTAACCCGGTGAGTCGCCGCTGTGTCCCCGCTTTGTCCCGCTGAGTCCTCCATGTGTCCCCCGCTGTGTCCCGCTGTGTCCCCCGCTGTGTCCCGCTGTGTCCACTGCTGGGACCCGGCTGTGTCCGGCTGTTTCCCGCTGTGTCCTCACTGTGTCCCACTCTGTGTTCCGTTGTGTCCTCGCTGTGTCCCGAGCTGTGTCCCGCTGTGTCCCCCGCTGTGCCCTGCAGTGTCCCGCTCTGTCCCGCTGTGTCCTCGCTGTGTCCCGCTGTGTCCCCCACTGTTTCCCCTGCTGTGTCCAGCTGTGTCCCCCACTGTGTCCCACTCTGTCCCCCTCTGTGTCCCCCGCTGTGTCCCACTGTGTCCCCGCAGTGTCACTGCTGTTTCCTGCTGTGTCCCGCTGTGTTCCGTGGTGTCCCTCTTTGTCTCCTGCTGTGTCCCCCGCTGTGTCCCGCTGTGTCCGACTGTGTCCCGCTCTGTCCCCGCTGTGTCCCGCTGTGTCCCGCTGTGTCCCACTGCGTCCCGCTGTGTCCCGCTGTGCCCCCACTGTGTCCCGTTGTGTCCACAGCTTTGTACCATGCTGTGTTCCGCTTTGTCGCCGCTGTGTCCTGCTGTGTCCCGCTGTGTCCCCACTGTGTGCCTGCTGTGTCCCGCTGTGTCTCCCGCTTTGTCCCGCTGTGTTGTGTCCCCGCTGTGTCCCGCTGTGTCCCGCTGTGTCCCCGCTGTGTGCCCGCTGTGTCCCGCTGTGTACCCCGCTGTGTCCAGCTGTTTCACCACTGTGTCTCGCTGTGGCCACTCTCTGTCTCCACTGTCCCCGCTGTGTGCCCCGCTGTGGCCCGCTGTGACCCGCTGTGTCCCCCGCTTTGTCCTGCTGTGTCCCGCAGTGTCGCCGCTGTGTCCCGCTGTGTAACACTGTGTCCCATGGTGTCCCACTTTGTCCCACAATGTGTCCCCCGCTGAGTACCCTCTGTGTCGCCGCTGTGTCCCACTGTGTCCTCGCTGTGTCCCCCGCTGTGTCCCGCTGTGTCCTCCCTGTGTCCCCCGCTGTGTCCCGCTGTGTCCTCGCTGTGTTCCCCGCTGTGTCCAGCTGTTTCCCCCACTGTGTCCCCAATGTGTCCTCGCTGTGTCCCCCGCTGTGTCCCGCTGTGTCCCGCTGTGTCCTCGCTATGTCCCCCTCTGTGTCCCGCTGTGTCCCCCACCGTGTCCCGCTGTGTCCTGCTGCGTCCCCCCTGTGTCCCGCTGTGTCCCGCTTTGTCCCCCACTGTGTCCCGCAGTGACCACGTTGTGTCCCGCTGTGTCCCACTGTGTCCCGTGGTGTCCCGCTTTGTCCCCCGCTGTGTCCCCAGCTGAGTCTCGCTGTGTCCCCACTGTGTCCTCTCTGTGTCCCCCGCTGTGTCCTGCTCTGTTTCCCCATTGTGTCTCCCGTTTTGTCCCCTGCTGTGCCCCGCTGTGTCCCGCTGTGTCCCGCTGTGTCCCCCACTGTGTCCCGTTGTGTCAACAGCTGTGTAACCCGCTGTGTCTCTGCTGTATCGATGCTGTGTCCCACTGGGTCCTGCTGTGTCTCTCTCTGTGTTCCCAACTGTGTCCTACTGTGTCCCCCGCTGTGTCCCCCGCTGTGTCCCTCACTGTGTCCCCCGCTGTGTCCCGCTGTGTCCCCCGCTGTGTCCTTGCTGTGTTCCCGCTGGGTCCCTCTCTGTCCCGCAGTATCCCCTGCTGAGTCCCGTTGTGTCACCGCTGTGTCCCGCTGTGTCCCCGTTCTATCGACGTTGTGTCCCGCTGGGTCCCGCTGTGTCCTCTCTTTGTTCCCCGCTGTGTCCCGCTGTGTCCCCCGCTGTGTCTCTCGCTGTGTCCCGCTGTGTCCCCGGCTGTGTCCGGCTGTGTCCCGCTGTGTCCCCTGCTGTGTCCTTGCTGTGTCACCGCTGTGTCCCGCTGTGTCCCGAAGTGTCCCCAGCTGTGTCCCACTGTGTCACCGCTGTGTCCCGCTTTGTCCTCACTGTGTCCCCCGCTGTGTCCCGCTTTGTCCCTGCTGTGTACCCTGCTGTGTCCCTCTGTGTCCCCTGCTGTGTCCCGCTGTGTCCCCTGCTGTGTCCCCACTGTGTCATGCTGTGTTTCGCTGTGTCCGGCTGTGTCCTTGCTCTGTCTCCCTCAGTGTCCCGCTGTGTCCTGCTGTGTCACGCTCTGTCCCATCTGTGTCCCTCTGTGTCCAGCTCTGTCCCCGTTGTGTGTCCGCTGTGCCCCGCTGTGTACCCTTCTGTGTCCAGCTGTGTCCACTCTGTGTCCCGCTGTGTCCCTTCTCTGTCCCCCGCTGTCCACCGCTGTGTCCCCCGGCTGTGTCCCGCAGTGTCCCCGCTGTGTCCCGCTGTGTCCTACTGTGTCCCGTGGTGTCCCGCTTTTTCCCCTCTATGTCCCCTGCTGAGTCCCCTCTGTGTCCCCGCTGTGTCCAGCTGTGTCCTCGCTGTGTCCTCCGCTGTCTCCTGCTTTGTCCCACGCTGTGTCCTACTGTGTCCCACTGTGTCCCTGCTGTGTCCCCTGCTGTGTCCCGATGTGTCCCGCTGTGTCCCCCGCTGAGTCCTGCTGGGTCCGCTGTGTCCCCGCTGTGTCCCTGCTGTGTCCGGATGAGTCCCCCGCTGTGTCCCGCTGTGTCCCCCGCTGTGTCCCGCTGTGTACCCACAGATCACCGCTGTTTCAC
>NW_012294075.1:0-6062 GCF_000151885.1 Dipodomys ordii | reverse complement strand
CACAGGGGGACACAGCGAGGACACCACGGAACACAGCGGGACACAGCGGGTAAATAGAGGGGAACCTGCGGGGACACAGTAGTACACAGTGGGGGACACAGTGGGAAACAGCAGGTGACACAGCGGGACACAGTGGGGGACAGAGCGTGGGACACAGTGAGACACAGCGGGGACAAAGCTGGACACAGCGAGGTACACAGAGGGACACAGCTGGGACACAGCGGGGAAACAGCGTGACACAGCAGGACACAGCTGGAAACAGAGGGGGACACAGCGAGGACACAGCGGCACACATCGGGGGACACAGCAAGGACACAGTGGGACACAGCGGGGGACACAGCAAGACATAGCGGGGGACACAGCGGGGGACACAGAGGGACACAACGGGACTCAGCGGGGGACACAGCAGTACACAGCGGGACACAGCGGGGACACAGCAGGGACACAGCGGGGGACACAGGGATGACACAGCGGGTCCCAGCGGGACCCAGCATCGATACAGCAGGGACACAGCGGGACACAGAGGGTAAAAAAGTGAGGACACAGCGGAACACAGCGGGGACACAGCCGTAGACACAGCGGGACACAGCGGGGAACACAGCGAGGACACAGCGGGACCCTGCGAGACACAGCGTCGATACAGCGGGGACAGAGCGTTACACAGCGAGGTACACAGCTGTGGACACAGCGCGACACAGTGGGACACAGCAGGCACAAAGCTTGAGACACAGCGGGGTACAGAGCGGGAGACAGCGGGGGACACAGCGAGGACACAGCGGGACACAGCGCTGACACTGCGGGGGACACAGCGGTACACAGCGGGGAACACAGCGGGGGACACAGCGGGACACAGCGGGACACAGCGGGGGACACAGGGAGGACACAGCGGGACACAGCGGGGGACACAGCGAGGACACATTGGGACACAGCAGGGACAGAGTGGGGACTCAGCGGGGGACACAGCGGGACACAGCGGGGAAAACAGGGAGGACATAGCGGGACCCAGCGGGACCCAGCGCCGTTACAGCGGGGGACACAGCGGGACACAGCGGGGTGCACAGCTGGGGACACAACGGGACACTCGGGGGACACAGCGAGGACACAGCAGGACACAGCGGGACACAGCGGGGACACTGTGGGAACATAGTGGGACACAGCGGCGACACAGATGGGACTCAGCGGGACAAAGCGGGGGACACAGCGGGACACAGCGGGACACAGCTAGGGACACAGTAGGACACAGCGGGGACAAAGCTTGAGACACAGCGGGGTACAGAGCGGGAGACAGCGGGGGACACAGCGAGGACACAGCGGGACACAGCGCTGACACTGCGGGGGACACAGCGGGGGACACAGCCGGACACAGCCGGACACAGCGGGGGACACAGGGGGGACACAGCGGGACCCAGCGCGGGACACAGCGAGGACACATTGGGTCACAGCGGGGACACAGCGGGACTCAGCGGGGGACACAGCAGTACACAGCGGGACACAGTGGGACACAGCGGGGGACACAGAGGGGTAAACAGTGGGACACAGCGGGGAACACAGCGAGGATACAGCGGGACCAAGCGGGACACAGCGTCGATACAGCGGGGACACAGCGGGACACAGCGGGGTACACAGCTGGGTACACAACGGGACACAGCGGGGGACACAGCGAGGACACAGCAGAACACAGCGTGGGAAACAGCGAGGACACAGCGGGACACAGCGAGACACAGCGGGACACAGTGGGGACACAGCAGTAGACACAGCGGGACACAGCGAAGGCACAGCGGGACACTGCGGGGCACAGCGGGGGACACAGCAGGACACAGCGGGGGACACAGGGAGGACACAGCGGAACACAGCATGGGACAAAGCGAGGACACAGCGTGGAACAGCGAGACACAGCGGGACCCAGCGGGTACCCAGCAGGGGACACAGCGGGACACAGCGGGGGACAAAGCGGGACACCACGGAACACAGCAGGACACAGCGTGAAACAGCGGTGAACCTGCGGGGACACAGCGGGACACAGCGGGGGACACAGCGGGACACAGCGGGACACAGCGGGGGACACAGCAGGGACACAGTGGGACACAGTAGGACACAGCGTGGGACAAAGCGGGAGACAGTGGAGGACACAGCGAGGACACAGCTGGACACAGCGGGGACACAGAGGGGACTCAGCAGGGGACATAGAGGGGAAAAAGCAGGACACCACGGGACACAGTAGGACACAGCGGGACACAGCGGGGACACTGCGGGACACAGCCGGGGGACACAGCGGTGGACAGCGGGGAAAAGAGAAGGGACACAGCGGGACACAGAGGGGACACAGCTGGACACAGAAGGGTACACAGTGGGGCACAGCGGACACACAACAGGGACAGAGCTGGACACAGAGGGACACAGAGGGGACAGAGCGTGACACAGGGGGACACAGCGGGGAACACAGGGAGGACATAGCGGGACCCAGCGGGACCCAGCGCCGTTACAGCGGGGACACAGCGGGACACAGCGGGGTGCACAGCTGGGGACACAACGGGACACTCGGGGGACACAGCGAGGGCACAGCGGGACACAGCGGGACACAGCGGGGACACTGCGGGAACATAGTGGGACACAGCGGCGACACAGATGGGACTGAGCGGGACAAAGCGGGGGACACAGCGGGACACAGCGGGACACAGCTAGGGACACAGTGGGACGCAGCGGGGACAAAGCTTGAGACACAGTGGGGTACAGAGCGGGAGACAGCGGGGGACACAGCGAGGACACAGCGGGACACAGCGCTGACACTGCGGGGGACACAGCGGGGGACACAGCCGGACACAGCCGGACACAGCGGGGGACACAGGGGAGACACAGCGGGACCCAGCGCGGGACACAGCGAGGACACATTGGGACACAGCGGGGACACAGTGGGACTCAGCGGGGGACACAGCAGTACACAGCGGGACACAGCGGGACACAGCGGGGGACACAGAGGGGTAAACAGCGGGACACAGCGGGGAACACAGCGAGGATACAGCGGGACCAAGCGGGACACAGCGTCGATACAGCGGGGACACAGCGGGACACAGCGGGGTACACAGCTGGGTACACAACGGGACACAGCGGGGGACACAGCGAGGACACAGCAGAACACAGCGTGGGAAACAGCGAGGACACAGCGGGACACAGCGAGACACAGCGGGACACAGTGGGGACACAGCAGTAGACACAGCGGGACACAGCAAGGACACAGCGGGACACTGCGGGGCACAGCGGGAGACACAGCAGGACACAGCGGGAGACACAGGGAGGACACTGCGGAACACAGCATGGGACAAAGCGAGGACACAGCGTGAAACAGCGAGACACAGCGGGACCCAGCGGGGACCCAGCAGTGGACACAGCGGGACACAGCGGGGGACAAAGCGGGACACCACGGAACACAGCAGGACACAGCGTGAAACAGCGGTGAACCTGCGGGGACACAGCGGGACACAGCGTGGTACACAGCGGGACACAGCGGGGGACACAGCAGGGACACAGTGGGACACAGTAGGACACAGCGTGGGACAAAGCGGGAGACAGCGGAGGACACAGCGAGGACACAGCTGGACACAGCGGGGACACGGAGGGGACTCAGCAGGGGACATAGAGGGGAAAAAGCGGGACACCACGGGACACAGTAGGACACAGCGGGACACAGCGGGGACACTGCGGGACACAGCTGGGGGACACAGCGTGGGGACAGCGGGGGGAAAGAGATGGTACACAGCGGGACACAGAGGGGACACAGCTGGACACAGAAGGGTACACAGCGGGGCACAGCGGTCTCACAACAGGGACAGAGCTGGACACAGAGGGACACAGAGGGGACAGAGCGTGACACAGCGGGACACAGCAGGGGACTCAGCGGGACAGAGCTGGGGACACAGGGAGGACACAGCTGGACACTGAGGGAGACAGAGCGAGGACACAGCCGGACACAGCAAAACACAGCGTGACACAGTGGGGACACAGCAGGGGACACAGCGAGACACAGCCGGGGACACAGAGGGACACAGTGGGGTACACAGCAGGGACAAAGCGGGACACAGCGGGGGACACAGCGAGGACAAAGCAGGACAGCGGTGACACAGCGGGACACAGCTGGGGACACTGCGGGACACAGCGGGACCCAGCGGGGACAAAGCGTGAGACACAGCGGTGGACAGAGCGGGAGACAGAGGCGGACACAGCGAGGACACAGCGGGACACAGCGGGACACAGCGGGGGACACAGCGGGACACAGCGGGGACACAGCGGGGACACTGCGGGACACAGCAGGACACAGTGGGACA
This sequence comes from Dipodomys ordii, assembly GCF_000151885.1. Lineage (NCBI taxonomy): Eukaryota > Metazoa > Chordata > Mammalia > Rodentia > Heteromyidae > Dipodomys > Dipodomys ordii. The sequence continues at coordinate 1,743 of NW_012294075.1, read as the reverse complement.
CAGCAGGACACAGCGGGGGACACAGCGGAACACAGCGTTGGACACAGCGGGACAGAGCGGGGACACAGAGGGGACTCAGCAGGGGACATAGCGGGGGACAAAGCGGGCCACCACAGGACACAGTGGGACACACCGGGAAACAGCGGGGACACTGCGGGGACACAGCGGGACAAAGCGGGGGACCCAGCGGGACCCAGCGGGACACAGCAGGACCCAGCGGGGAAACAGGGGGGACACAGTTTGACACAGCGAGGACACAGCGGGACACAGCAGGACACTGCGGGGCACAGCGGGGGACACAGCAGGACACAGCGGGGGACACAGGGAGGACACAGCGGAACACAGCATGGGACAAAGCGAGGACACAGCGGGAAACAGCGAGACACAGCGGGACTCAGCGGGGACTCAGCAGTGGACACAGTGGGACACAGCGGGGGACCCAGCAGTGGACACAGCGGGACACAGCGGGGGACAAAGCGGGACAACAGCGGTGAATCTTGCGGGGACACAGCGGTACACAGTGGGGGACACTGCGGGGACAGAGCGGTACACAGCGGGGGACACAGCCGGACACAGCAGGGACACAGCGGGGACACAGTGGGACCCAGCAGGACACAGCGGGGGACACAGCGGGACACAGCGCGACACAGCGGGGGACACAGCCGGACACAGCAGGGACACAGTAGGACACAGCGTGGGACAAAGCGGGAGCCAGCGGAGGACACAGCGAGGACACAGCTGGACACAGCGGGGACACAGAGGGGACTCAGCAGGGGACATAGAGGGGAAAAAGCGGGACACCACGGGACACAGTAGGACACAGCGGGACACAGCGGGGACACTGCGGGACACAGCCGGGGGACACAGCGGTGGACAGCGGGGGATAGAGAAGGGACACAGCGGGACACAGAGGGGACACAGCTGGACACAGAAGGGTACACAGCGGGGCACAGCGGACACACAAAGGGGACAGAGCTTGACACAGAGGGACACAGATGGGACAAAGCGTGACACAGCGGGACTCAGCGGGACACAGCAGGGGACTTAGCGGGACACAGCGGGGGACACAGGGAGGACACAGCTGGATACTGAATGAGACAGAGCGAGGACACAGCCGGACACAGCTAAACACAGCGTGACACAGTGGGGACACAGCAGGGGACACAGCGGGACACAGCGGGGGACACAGAGGGACACAGCGGAGTTCACAGCAGGGACAAAGCGGGACACAGCAGGGGACACAGCGAGGACAAAGCGGGACACAGCGGTGACACAGCGGGACACAGCTGGGGACACTGCGAGACACAGCAGGACACAGCGGGGACACACCAAGGACACAGCGGGGGACACAGCGGGACACAGCTGGACACAGCGAGAGACACAGCGGGGGACACAGCGGGACACAGCGGGGAACAAAGAGAGGACACAGCGGGACCCAGCGGGACACAGCGTTGATAGAGCGGGGACACAGCGGGACACAGCGGTGACACAACGGGACTCAGCGGGGGACACTGCGGGACCCAGCGGGACCCAGCGGGGACACAACAAGGGCACAGCGGGGGACACAGCGGGACACAGCGGGACACAGCGGGGGACACAGCGAGGGACACAGCGGGGGACACAGCAGGACACAGTGGGGAACACAGAGAGAGACACAGCAGCACCCAGCGGGACACAGCATCGATACAGCAGAGACACAGCGGGACTCAGCGGGGTACACAGCTGTTGACACAACGGGACACA
>NW_012294074.1:0-3142 GCF_000151885.1 Dipodomys ordii | reverse complement strand
TCCCGCTGTGTCTCACTGTGTCCCCGCTGTGTCCCGCTCTTGTCCTGCTGTGTCCTCTCTTGTCCCCCTCTGTGTCCCTCTGTGTCCGCCGCTGTATCCCCCGCGGTGTCCCGTTGTGTACCCATTGTCCTCCGGTGTGTCCCCACTTTCCCCCGCTGTGTTCCCCACTGTGTCCCACTGTGTACCCCGCTGTGTCCAGCTTTGTCCCCAATGTGTACGCCGCTGTGTCCTCCTGTGTCCCCCGCTGTGTCCCCATTGTGTCAGGCTGTATCCCGCTGTGTCCCTGCTGTGTCCCCCGCTGTGTCCCAATGTGTCCCCTACTGTGTCCTGCTGTGTCCACTGCTGTGACCCCGCTGTTTTCTTGCTGTGTCCCGCTTTGTCCCCCGCTGTGACCTCTGTGTCCCATTGTGTCCCGCTGTGTCCCGCTGTGTCCCCGCTGTATCGAAGCTGTGTCCCACTGGGTCCCGCTGTGTCCTCGCTGTTGTCCCCTCTGTGTCCCGCTGTGTCCCCCTCTCTTTCCCCCGCTGTGTCACACTGTGTCCCTTGGTGTACCGCTTTGTCCCCTGCTGTGTCCCCCGCTGAGTCCCTTCTGTGTCCCTGCTGTGTCCCGCTGTGTCCTCGCTGTGTCCCCCGCTGTCTCCCGCTTTTTCCCCTGCTGTGTCTACTGCTGTGTCCCTGCTGTGTCCTGCTGTGCCCCGCTGTGTCCTCGCTGTGTCCCACTCTGTGTTCCGCTGTGTCCTCGCTATGTCCCCCGATGAGTCCCTTTGTGTCCCCAGCTGTGTAACCCGCTGTGTCCCGCTGTGTCCCCGCTGTGTCCTTGCTGTGTTCCCCGCTGTGTCCCGCTGTGTACCCCTCTGTGTCCCCCTCTGTTTCCCGCTGTGTCTCCCGCTGTGTCCCGCTCTGTCCCGCTGTGTACTGTTGTGTCCCCCGCTGAGTCCCGCTGTGTCCCCGCTGTGTCCCGCTCTGTCCCACCTGTATCCCCTGCTGTGTCCAGCTGTGTCCCGTTGTGTCCCCCGCTGTGTCCCCCGCTGTGTCCCGCTGTGTCCTCTGCTGTGTCCCGCTGTTTTCCTCGCTATGTCCCGCTGTGTCCTTGCTGTGTCCCGCTGTGTCCCGCTGTGTCCCTGCTGGGACCCGTAGTGTCCCGCAGGGTCCCCGCTGTGTCCCCGCTGTGTCCTGCTGTGTCCCCCGCTGTGTCCCGCAGTGTCCCCCGCTGTGTCCCGCTGTGTCCTTGCTGTGTCCCCCACTGTGTGCCGCTGTGTCCTTGCTCTGTCCCAAACTGTGTTCCGCTGTGTCCCCCGCTGTGTCCCGCTGTGTCCCCACAGGGTCACCGCTGTTTCCCGCTGTGTCCCGCTGTGTTCCGTGGTGTCCCGCTGTGTCCCCGCTGTGTCCGCTCTGTCCCACCTGTATCCCCCGCTGTGTCCAGCTGTGTCCCGCTGTGACCCCGCTGTGTCCCCCGCTGTGTCCCACTGTGTCTCCCGTTGTGTCCGGCTGTGTCCACTGCTGTGTCCCCATTGTGTCCCGCTGTTTCCCCCGCTATGTCCCGCTGTGTCCTTGCTGTGTCCCGCTGTGTCCTGCTGTGTCCCCCGCTGTGTCCCCGCTGTGTCCCGCTGTGTCCCCAGCTGTGTCCCGCTGTGTCCCCCGCTGTGTCACGCTGTGTCCTGCTGTGTCCCTGCTGATAACCGCTGTGTCCCACTGTGTCCTCGCTGTGTCCCACTCTGTCCCGCTGTGTACCCCGCTGTGTCCAGCTTGGTCCCCGCTGTGTCTCGCTGTGTCCCACGCTCTGTCCCGCACTGTGTTCCGCCGTTTCCCCCACTGTGTCCCGCTGTGTACCCCGCTGTGTCCCACTGTGTCCCTGCTGTATCGACGCTGTGTCCCGCTGTGTCCCGCTGTGTCCTCGCTGTGTCCCCAGCTGTGTCCTCGCTGTGTACCCCGCTGTGTCCCGCTGTGTCCCTGCTGTATCGACGCTGTGTCCCGCTGTGTCACGCTGTGTCATCGCTGTGTTCCCAGCTGTGTCCCAATGAGTACACCTCTGTGTCTCCCTCTGTATCCCGCTGTGTCCCCCGCTGTATCCCGCTGTGTCCCGCTTTGCCCCGCTATGTCCCCTGCTGTGTCCCGCGTAGTCCCTCTGTGTCCTCGCTGTATCCCCCGCTCGGTCCTGCTGTGTCCCGCTGTGCCCCCCGCTTTGTCCCGCTGTGTCCCCGCAAGTGTCCCCACTGTGTCCCACTGTGTCCCGTGGTGTCCCACTTTGTCCCCCGCTGTGTCCCCCGCTGAGTCCCCTCTGTGTACCCACTATGTCCCGATGTGTCCTCGCTGTGTCCCCCGCTGTTTACCGCTTTGTCCCCCGCTGTGTCCTGCTGTGTCCCCGCTGTGTCCCCCGCGTTGTCCTCACTGTGTCCCTCTGTTTATCTCTGTGTCCCCCGCTGTGTCCCGCTGTGTCCCCTGCTGGGTCCAGCTGTGTCCCCCGCTGTGTCCCGCTGTTTCCCCTGCTGTGTTCCCCGCTATGTCCTGCTCTGTCCCCCTCTGTGTCCCACTGTGAACAATGCTGTGTCCCGCTCTGTCCCCAGCTGTGTCCCGCTGTGACCAATTCTGTGTCCCTGCTGTGACCCTGTTGTGTCCCGCTGTGTCCCCGCTGTGTCCAGGCTGTGTCCTCTCTGTATCCCGCTGTGTCCCGCTATGTCCACTGCTGTGACCGCGCTGTGTCATGCTGTGTCCCGCTGTATCCCCCGCTGTGTACCGCCGTGTCCCCTGCTGTGTCCCGCTGTGTCCTGGCTGTGTCCCGTGCTGTGACTGCTGTGTCCCGCTGTGTCCCTGCTGTGTCCCGCTGTGTCCCCCCTGTGTCCCCACTTTGTCCCGTTCTGTCCCCTGCTCTGTCCCCCTGTGTCCCGCTGTGTCCCGCTGTGTGCTGCTGTGTCCCCCACTGTGTCACTCTGTGTCCCCTGCTGTGTCCCGCGCTGTGTCCCGCTGTGTCCCCTGCTGTGGCACGCTGTGTCCCCTGCTGTGTCCTCCGCTGTGTACCAATGTGTCCACAGCTGTGTGCCGCTGTATCCCCGGCTCTGTCCCCCGCTATGTCCCACTGTGTCCCCCGCTGAGTCTCGATAAGTCCCCAAAATAAGACCCGATGTGTCCTCCCTGTGTCCCCCTC
>NW_012294073.1:0-6062 GCF_000151885.1 Dipodomys ordii | reverse complement strand
GTAGCAGAATCAGCAGAAGTTTCAGCTTCATCTGCAGTAGTAGAAGTATCATTGCATCATAAGAAGAAGATGAAGCAGCAGAAGAAGAAGTATTAGCAGAAGAAGAAGAAGTAGAAGATGTAGAAGAAGAAGAAGGAGAAGAAGAAGAAGAAGAAGAAGAAGAAGAAGAAGAAGGAGAAGAAGAAGAAGATGAAGAAGAAGAAGAAGAAGAAGAAGAAGAAGAAGAAGAAGAAGAAGAAGAAGAAGAAGAAGAAGAAGAAGAAGAAGAAGAAGAAGAAGGAGAAGCATAAGGAGAAGAATTAGAAGCAGAAGAAGCAGAAGCAGGAGAAGCAGAAGCAGAAGAAAAAGAATAAGCATAAGAAGAAGAATCAGAGGGAGAAGCAGAAGAAGGAGAAGGAGCAGCAGAAGGAGAAGCAGAAGGAGAATCAGAAGGAGAAGAAGAAGGAGAAGCAGAAGCAGAAGAAGAAGCAGAAGCAGAAGACGATGCAGATAAAGAGGAGAAGAAGGAGAAGCAGAAGTAGAATCAGAAGAAACAGAAGAAGAAGCAGAAGAAACAGAAGCAAAAGAAACAGAAGAAGGAGAAGAGCAGAAGCAGAAGCAGAAGGAGAAGCAGAAGCAGAAGTAGAAGCAGAAAGAGAAGCAGGAGAAGCAGAAGAAGCAGGAGAAGCAGAAGCAGAAGAAACAGGAGAAGCCGAAGAAGCAGAAGCAGAATCTGAAGCAGAAGGAGAAACAGAAGAAGCACAATCTGAAGCAGAAGCAGAAGAAACAGTAATAGTAGAATAAGCAGAAGCAGAAGCAGCAAGAGAAGCAGAAGAAAAAGAAGTCGGAGAAGGCGAGAGAGAAGGATTAGGAGTAGGAGAAGCAAAAGGATAAGCAGAAGCAGAAAGAGACGCAGAAGGAAAAGCAGCAGGAGAAGTAGGAGAAGCAGGAGAAGCAGAAGCAGGAGAAGCAGAAGAAACAGAAGACGCAGAAGCAGAATGAGAAGCAGAAGGAGAAATTAAACAGAACCAGCAGGAGAAGCAGAAGCAGAAGGAGAAGCAGAAGAAGGAGAAGGAGAATCAGAAAGAGAAGCAGAAAGAGAAGCAGAACGAGAAGCAGGAGAAGCAGAAGCAGAAGAAACAGAAGAAGGAGAAGAAGCAGAAGCAGAAGGAGAAGCAGAAACAGAAGGAAAAGCAAAAAGAGAAGCAGGAGAAGCAGAAGAAGCAGCACAGGAGAAGCAGAAGCAGAAGAAGCCGAAGAAGCAGAAGCAGAACCTGAAGCAGAAGGAGAAGCAGGAGAAGCAGAAGAAGCAGAATCTGGAGAAGCAGAAGGGAAGCAGAAGCAGAAAGAGAAGCAAAAGCAGAAGGAGAAGCAGAAGGAGAACAGAAGAAACAGAAGAAGCAGAGGCAGTAGCAGAAGAAGCAGAAGATGCAGAAGCAGAAGGAGAAGCAGAAGGAAAAGCAGAAGAACGAGAAGGAGAAGGAGAAACAGAAGGAGAAGCAGAAAGAGAAGCAGAAGAAGGAGCAGGAGAAGATAAAGCAGCAGGAGAAGCAGAAAGAGCAGCAGAAGGAGAAGCAGGAGATGCAGAGACAGGAGAAGTAGAAGCAGAAGCAGAAGAAACAGGAGAAGGACAAGAAGCAGAAGCAGAAGGAGAAGCAGAAACAGAAGGAGAAGCAGAAAGAGAAGGAGGGGAAGCAGAAGAAGCAGAAGCAGGAGAAGCAGAAGCATAAGAATCCGAAGAAGCAGAAGCAGAACCTGAAGCAGATGGAGAAGCAGAAGAAACAGAAGAAATAGAAGCAGTAGCAGTTGTAGCAGAAGCAGAACGAGAAGCAGAAGAACAAGAAGGAGAAGGAGAAACAGAAGGAGAAGCAGAAGGAGAAGCAGAAAGTGAAGCAGGTAAAGCAGATGAAGAAGAAGCAGAAGGAGAATCAGAAGGAGAAGCAGAAGAAGGAGAAAGAGAAGCAGAAGAAGATGAAGAATGAGAAGCAGAAGTAGCAGAAGCAGAAGGAGAAGAAGGAAAAGCAGAAGAAGCAGAAGCAAAAGGAGAAGCAAAAGAAGGAGAAGGAGAAGGAGAAGCAGAAGCAGAAGAAGAAGCATAAGGACAAGCACAAGCAGAAGGAGATGCAGAAGGAGAAGTAGGAGAAACAGAAGAAGCAGAAGCTGAAGGAAAAGCAGAAGTAGGAGAAGGAGAAGGAGGAGAAGCAGAAGGAGAAGGAGAAGCAGAATGAGAAGCAGAAAGACAAGCAGGAGAAGCACAAGAAAGAAGAAGCAGAAGAAGCAGAAACAGAAGCAGAAGTAGAAGCAGAAGCAGAAGCAGAAGGAGAAGCAGCAGAAGAAGTAGAACCAGAAATTTAGGCAGGAGAAACAGAAGAAGCAGAGCAGAAGCAGAAGGAGAAGCTAAAAGAGAAGCAGAAGAAGAAGTAGAAGAACCAGCAGTAGGAGAAGCAGCAGAAGAAGCAGAAAAACAAGCAGGAGAAGCAGAAGCAGAAAGAGAAGCAGAAGCAGAAGAAGCAGAAGAAGCAGAAGAAGCAGAAGAAGAAGAAGAAGAAGAAGAAGAAGAAGAAGAAGAAGAAGAAGAAGAAGAAGAAGAAGAAGAAGAAGAAGAAGAAGAAGAAGAAGAAGAAGCAGTAGAAGCATAAGAAGCAGAAGCAGGAGAAGCAGAACCAGAAGAAAAAGAAGAAGCATAAGAAGCAGAAGCAGAGTGAGAAACAGAAGAAGGAGAAGGAGCAGCAGAAGGTGAAGCAGAAGGAGATGCAGAAGCAGAAAGAGAAGCAGAAGAAGCAGTAGCAGGAGAAGCAGAAGCAGAAGAAACAGAAGAAGACCAAGAACGAGAAGGAGAACCTGAAGCAGAAGGAGAAGCAGAAGCGGCAGAAGCTTGAAAAGCAGAATCAGAAGATACAGATCAAGCAGAAGAAGCAGAAGCAGAACGAGAAGCAGAAGAAGAAGAAGGAGAAAGAGAAGGATTAGGAGTAGGAGGAGCAGAAGCAGAATAAGAAGCAGAAAGAGAAGCAGAAGGAGAAGCAGAAGGAGAAACAGAAGAAGCAGAAGCAGGAGAAGCTGAAGCAGAAGCAGAATGAGAAGCACAAGAAGGAGAAATTGAAGGAGAAGGAGAATGAGACGGAGAAGCAGAAGGAGAAGTAGGAGAAGCAGCAGAAGAAGAATCAGAAGAAGGAGAAGAGCAGAAGCAGAAGCAGAAGGAGAAGCAGAAGCAGAAGGAGAAGCAGAAGAAGCAGAAGCTGAAGCAGAAGAAGAAGAAACAGAAAAAGCAGAAGAAGCAGAAGAAGAAGCAGCAGGAGAAGAAGAAGAAGAAGAAGGAGAAAGAGAAGGATTAGGCGTAGGAGAAACAGAAGGATAAGCAGAAGCAGAAAGAGAAGGAGAAGGAGAAGCAGGAGAAGCAGAAGCAGAAGAAGAAGCAGAAGTAGGAGAAGGAGAAGGAGAAGGAAGGGCAGCAGAAGCAATACAAAAGCAGAAGGAGAAGCAGAAGGATGAGAAGAAGAAAGAGAAGCAGGAAAAGCACAAATGCAGAATCAGGAGAAGCAGCAGCAGGAGAAGCAGAAGCAGAAGAAGATGCAGAACGAGAAGCAGGAGAAGCAGAAGAAGCAGAAGCAGAAGGAGAAGCAGAAGTAGGAGAAGGAGAAGGAGAAGGAAGGGCAGCAGAAGCAATAGGAGAAGCAGAAGGAGAAGCAGAAGCAGAATGAGAAGCAGAAAGAGAAGCAGTAGAAGCAGAAGAAGCAGGAAAAGCAGAAGTAGAAGAAAGAGAAGAAGAAGAAGAAGAAGAAGAAGAAGAAGAAGAAGAAGAAGAAGAAGAAGAAGAAGAAGAAGAAGAGGAAGAAGAAGAGGAAGCAGCAGCATAAGGAGAAGCATAAGGAGAAGCATTAGAAGCAGAAGCAGCAGAAGCAGAAGCAGAAGAAAAAGAATAAGCAAAAGAAGCAGAAGCAGAAGCAGTGGGAGAAGCAGAAGAAGGAGAAGGAGCAGCAGAAGGAGAAGCAGAAGCAGAAAGAGAAGCAGAAACAGAAGGAGAACACGAAGGAGAAGCAGGAGAATCAGAAGAAGCAGAAGTAGAAGCAGAAAGAGGAGAGCAGAAGAGAGAGACGAGAAGCAGAAGTAGAATAGAAGTAGAATCAGAAGAAACAGAAGAAGAAGAAGAAGAAGAAGAAGAAGAAGAAGAAGAAGAAGAAGAAACAGAAGCAAAAGAAAGTGAAGAAGGAGAAGAGCAGAAGCAGAAGCAGAAGGAGAAGCAGAGGCAGAAGGAGAAGCAGAAAGAGAAGCAGGAGGAGCATAAGAAGCAGGAGAAGCAGAAGAAGAAGACGGAGAAGGCGAAAGAGAAGGAGTAGGAGTAGGAGAAGCAAAAGGATAAGCAGAAGCAGAAAGAGACGCAGAAGGAGAAGCAGCACGAGAAGTAGGAGAAGCAGGAGAAGCAGAAGCAGGAGAAGCAGAAGAAACAGAAGACGCAGAAGCAGAATGAGAAGCAGAAAGGGAAATCGAAGCAGAAGCAGAAGGAGAAGGAGAAGCAGAAAGAGAAGCAGAAAGAGAAGCAGAACGAGAAGCAGGAGAAACAGAAGCAGGAGAAGCAGAAGCAGAAGAAACAGAAGAAGAAGCAGAAGCAGAAGGAGAAGCAGAAAGAGAAGCAGGTAAAGCAGAAGAAGAAGAAGCAGAAGGAGAATCAGAAGGAGAGGCAGAAGAAGAAGAAGGAGAAGCAGAAGAAGATGCAGAAGGAGAAGCAGAAGAAGCAGAAGCAGAAGGAGAAGAAGGAAAAGCAGAAGAAGCAGAAGCAAAAGGAGAAGCAAAAGAAGGAGAAGGAGAAGCAGAAGCAGAAGAAGAAGCATAAGGACAACCACAAGCAGAAGGAGATGCAGAAGGAGAAGCAGGAGAAACAGAAGAAGCAGAAGCTGAAGGAGAAGCAGAAGTAGGAGAAGGAGAAGGAGGAGAAGCAGAAGGAGAAGCAGAAGCGGAATGAGAAGCAGAAACAGAAGCAGGAGAAGCACAAGAAACAGAAGCAGGAGAAGCCGAAAGAGAAGAAGCAGAAGAAGCAGAAACATTAGGAGAAGGAGAAGCAGAAGCAGAAGGAGAAGCAGCAGAAGAAGTAGAACCAGAAATTCAGACAGGAGAAACAGAAGAAGCAGAAGCAGAAGCAGAAGGAGAAGCAAAAAGAGAAGCACAAGGAGTAGTAAAAGAAGCAGCAGAAGGAGAAGCAGCAGAAGAAGCAGAAAAACAAGCAGGAGAAGCAGAAGCAGAAAGAGAATTAGAAGCTGAAGAAGCAGAACCAGAAGAAGAAGCAGTAGAAGCATAAGAAGCAGAAGCAGGAGAAGCAGAAGAAAAAGAAGAAGCATAAGAAGCAGAAGTAGAAGCAGAGGGAGAAACAGAAGAAGGAGAAGGAGCAGCAGAAGGTGAAGCAGAAGAAGATGCAGAAGCAGAAAGAGAAGCAGAAACAGAAGGAGAAGTTGGAGAATCAGAAGAAGCAGAAGCAGAAAGAGAAGCAAAAGAGGGAGAAGGAGAAGCAGAAGCAGAAGGACATTCAGGAGAAGCAGAAGAAGCAGAAGCGGGAGAAGCAGAAGAAGAAGAAGAAACAGAAGAAGGAGAATGAGCAGAAGGAGAAGCAGAAGCAGAAGGAGAAGCAGAAATAGAAACAGAAGCAGAAGAAGCAGTTGCAGGAGAAGCAGAAGCAGAAGAAACAGAAGCCCAAGAAGCAGAAGGAGAACCTGAAGCAGAAGGACAAGCAGAAGCAGCAGAAGCTGGAAAAGCAGAAGCAGCAGAAGCTGGAAAAGCAGAAGCAGAAGATACAGAAGAAGCAGAAGCAGAACGAGAAGCAGAAGAATAAGAAGGAGAAAGAGAAGGATTAGGAGTAGGAGGAGCAGAAGCAGAATTAGAAGCAGAAAGAGAAGCAGAAGGAGAAGCAGAAGGAGAAACAGAAGAAGCAGAAGCTGAAGCAGAATGAGAAGCACAAGAAGGAGAAATTGAAGGAGAAGGAGAATGAGACGGAGAAGCAGAATGAGAAGTAGAGAAGCAGAAGAAGGAGAAGCAGAGAAGCAGAAGCAGAAGAAACAGAAGAAGGAGAAGAGCAGAAGCAGAGGAGAAACAGAAGC
>NW_012294072.1:0-1570 GCF_000151885.1 Dipodomys ordii | reverse complement strand
TCATCACGGTTTTCTCAGTCAGTCAGTGCGTGGTTTGTTTGTTCTTTTTTTTCCCCCATGCATTTCATGAGAGAAAACTGCAATTCACAAAACCACCACTAGATGGCGCGCGTTCGCCGTCGACAAGGTGGATGGGGCGGCGGGAAGAGCAAAACACGGGTCGGGTCAGTCACTCGCTCAGTCAGTCAGTCCTCACCTACCCGGCAGTGGGGAGTGAGAGTTCTGACATACACATACATATAGGTTGTTATGATTCATTATTATCATCATTTGCTTTTCCTCTGTCGTAGCCATGACGACATGGAGGGGGGAGGGCGGGGTTTCGACAGCCAGCCGACGTGTTGCGGAGGGGGAGGCTGCTGTGTCCAGCTGTGTCCCCCGCTGTGTCCCGCTCTTTCCCGCTGTGTCCTTTGCTGTATCCCCGCTGTGTCCTACTGTGTCCCGCTGTGTCCTAGCTGTGTCCCCCACTGTGTCCAGTCTGTGACCCGCTGTGTCCCTGCTGTGTCCCCGCTGTGTCCCGCTGTGTCCCCGATGTCCACCCCTGTGTCCCCTTGTGTCCCCGCTGTCCCCTGCTGTGTTCCCGCTGTGTACCGCTGTGTCCTCGCTGTGTCCCCGCTGTGTCCCGCTGTGTCCCTCGCTGTGTTCCCCACTGTGTCCCACTGTGTCCCCCGCTGTGTCCCGCTGTGTCCCCACTGTGTCCCAATTTTGTCCCGCTGTGTCCTCGCTGGGTCACCCTCTGTGTCTCGCTGTGTCCTCTCTGTGTCCCCCACTGTGTCCAGGCTGTGACCCGCTGTGTCCCTGCTATGTCCCTGCTGTGTCCCGCTGTGTCCCCGATGTCCACCGCGGTGTCCCGTTGTGTCCCCTCTGTCCGCATGTGTGTCCCCGCTGTCCCACGCTGTGTCCCTGCTGTGTCCCGCAGTGTCCTCGCTGTGTCCCTGCTGTGTCCCGCTGTGTCCCCCGCTGTGTTCCCCAATGTGTCCCACTGTGTCCCCCTCTGTGTCCCGCTGTGTCCCACTGTGTCCCCGCTGTGTCCCCCACTATTTTCCTGCTATGACCCGCTGTGTCCATGCTGTGTCCCCCTCTGTGTCCCGCTGTGTCCTGCGGTGTGTCCCGCTGTGTTCCCCGCTGTATCCCATGCTGTGTCCCGCTGTGTCCTCGCTGTGTCTCACTGTGTCCCTGCTGTGTCTCCGCTGTGTCCCGCTGTGTCCCTGATGTGTCCTCGCTGTGTAACCGCTGAGTCCCTCTGTGTCCCCGCTGTGTCCCACTGTGTCCCCCGCTGTGTCCCCGCTGTGTCCCCGCTGTGTCCTCCTGTGTCCCTCTGTGTCCTCGCTGTGTCCTTCTGTATCCCGCTGTGTCCCCCGCTGTGTCCCACGCTGTGTCCCCCACTATTTCCCCGCGGTGACACGCTGTGTCCATGCTGTGTCCCCCGGTGTGTCCCACTGTGTCCCGCTGTGTGTCCCGCTGTGTTACCCGCTGTGTCCCGCTGTGTCCCGCTGTGTGCCTGCTCTCCCCCGGTGTGTCCCCCGCTGTGTCCCGCTGTGTCCTGCTGTGTCCCCACTGTGGCCTGCTG
>NW_012294071.1:0-2723 GCF_000151885.1 Dipodomys ordii | reverse complement strand
CTGCTTCTGCTTTTTCTGCTTCCCCTCTTTCTCTTTCTGCTTCTCCTTCTGTTTCTGCTTCTCCCTCTGCTTCTGCTTCTTATGCTTCTTCTTTATCTTCTGCTTCTGCTTCTCCTACTTCTGCTTCTTGTGCTTCTACTGCTTCTTCTTCTGCTTCTGCTTCTTCTGCTTCTAATTCTCTTTCTGCTTCTGCTTCTCCTGCTTGTTTTTCTGCTTCTTCTGCTGCTTCTCCATCTGCTGCTTCTTCTACTTCTCCTACTGCTTCTCTTTTTGCTTCTCCTTCTGCTTCTGCTTCTACTTCTTCTGTTTCTCCTGCCTGAATTTCTGGTTCTACTTCTTCTGCTGCTTCTCCTTCTGCTTCTGCTTCTACTTCTGATTCTGATTCTGCTTCTTCTGCTTCTTCTCTTTCGGCTTCTCCTGCTTCTGCTTCTTGTGCTTCTCCTGCTTCTCTTTCTGCTTCTCATTCCGCTTCTGCTTCTCCTTCTGCTTCTGCTTCTCCTCCTTCTCCTTCTCCTACTTCTGCTTCTCCTTCATCTTCTGCTTCTTCTGCTCCTCCTGCTTCTCCTTCTGCATCTCCTTCTGCTTGTGCTTGTCCTTATGCTTCTTCTTCTGCCTCTGCTTCTCCTTCTCCTTCTTTTGCTTCTCCTTTTGCTTCTGCTTCTTCTGCTTTTCCTGCTTCTCCTTCTGCTTCTGCTTCTTCTGCTTCTCCTTCTGCATCTTCTTCTGCTTCTGCTTCTTCTTCTCCTTCTTCTGCTTCTCCTTCTTATTCTCCTACTGCTTCTCCTTCTGTTTCCCTTCTCCTTCTTGTTCTTCTGCTTTTCCTTCTGCTTCTCGTTCTGCTTCTGCTACAACTGCTACTGCTTCTATTCTTCTGTTTCTTCTGCTTCTCCTTCTGCTTTTGATTCTCTTTCTGCTTCTGCTTCTCCTTCTGCTTCTCCTTCTGCTTCTCCAGATTCTGCTTCTTCTGCTTCTCCTGCTTCTCCTTCTGCTTCAGGTTCTCCTTCTGCTTCTTCGGATTCTTATGCTTCTGCTTCTCCTGCTTCAGCTTCTTCTGCTTCCCCTCCTTCTCTTTCTGCTTCTCCTTCTGTATCTGCTTCTCCTTCTGTTTCTGCTTCTTGTCCTACTCCTGTTTGTTCTGCTTATGCTTCTCCTGTTTCTGCATCTCCTGCTCCTCCTTCTGCTGCTCTTTCTGCTTCTCCTGCTGCTTTTCCTTCTCCTGCTCCTTCTTCTGATTCTCTTTCTGCTTCTCCTTCTGTTTCTCCTTCTCCTTCTCCTTCTCGTTCTTCTGCTTTTCCTTCTGCTTCTCTTTCTGCTTCTGCATCTTCTGCTTCTTCTGCTACTGCCTCTGCTTCTTCTGTTTCTTCTGCTTCTAGTTCTGCTTCTCCTTCTGCTTTTGCTTCTCTTTCTGCTTCTGCTTCTCCTTCTGCTTCTCCAGATTCTGCTTCTCCTGCTTCTCCTTCTGCTTCAGGTTCTGCTTCTTCTGCTTCTGCTTCTCCTGCTGCTGCTTCTTCTGCTTCTTCTGCTTCTCTTTCTGCTTTTCCTTCTGTTTCTGCTTCTCCTTCTGTTTCTTCTCCTTCTTCTGTTTCTTCTGTTTCTGCTTCTCCTGCTTCTGCTTCTCCTGCTTCTCGTTCGGCTTCTCTTTCTGCTTCTCCTTCTCCTTCTCCTTCTTCTGCTTCTCCTTCTGCTTCTGTTTCTCCTTCTGCTTCTGCTTCTGCTTCAATTTCTCCTTCTGCTTCTCATTCTGCTTCTGCGTCTTCTGTTTCTTCTGCTTCTCCTGCTTCTGCTTCTCCTGGTTCTCCTACTTCTCTTGCTGTTTCTCCTTCTGCGTCTCTTTATGCTTCTGCTTATCCTTTTGCTTCTCCTACTCCTAAGCTTCCTGTTTCGCCTTCTCCATCTTCTTCTTCTGCTTCTCCTGCTGCTTCTGCTTCTGCTTATTCTACTATTTCTGTTTCTTCTGCTTCTGCTTCAGATTGTGCTTCTTCTCTTTCTCCTTCTGCTTCAGATTCTGCTTCTGCTTCTTCGGCTTCTCCTGTTTCTTCTGCTTCTGCTTCTCCTGCTTCTTCTGCTTCTCCTGCTTCTCTTTCTGCTTCTCCTTCTGCTTCTGCTTCTCCTTCTGCTTCTGCTCCTTCTATTTCTTCTGTTTCTTTTGCTTCTGCTTCTCACGCTCTGCTTCTTCTGCTTCTCCTGCTTCTCGTTCTGCTTCTCTTCGTCGGCTTCTCTTTCTACTTCTCCTTCTGCTTCTTCTGATTCTGCTTCTTCTCCTTCTTCTTCTCCTTCTGCTTCTTCTGCTTCTCCTGCTACTCCTTCTGCATCTCCTTCTGCTTGTGCTTTTCCTTCTGCTTCTTCTTCTGCTTCTGCTTCTCCTTCTTCTGCTTCTCCGTCTGTTTCTGCTTCTTCTGTTTTTCCTGCTTCTCCTTCTGCTTCTCATTCTTCTTCTCCTTCTGTTTCTCCTTCTCGTTTTTCTGCTATTCCTGCTGCTTCTCTATCTGCTTCTGCATCTTCAGCTTCTTCTGCTACTGCTACTGCTTCTGCTTCTTCTGTTTCTTCTGCTTCTCTTTCTGCTTTTCCGGCTTTTGCTTCTCTTTCTGCTTCTGCTTCTCCTTCTGGTTCTCCTTCTTCTCCAGATTCTGCTTCTTCTGCTTGTCCTGCTTCTCCTTCTGCTTCAGGTTCTGCTTCTGCTTCTTCAGCTTCTTCTGCTTCTATTTCTGCTTCTCCTTCTGTGA
>NW_012294070.1:0-3340 GCF_000151885.1 Dipodomys ordii | reverse complement strand
TTCTACTTCTTCTGCTGCTTCTCCTTCTGCTTCTGCTTCTACTTCTGATTCTGATTCTGCTTCTTCTGCTTCTTCTCTTTCGGCTTCTCCTGCTTCAGCTTCTTGGCTTCTCCTGCTTCTCTTTCTGCTTCTCATTCCGTTTCTGCTTCTCCTTCTGCTTCTGCTTCTCCTCCTTCTCCTTCTCCTACTTCTGCTTCTCCTTCATCTTCTGCTTCTTCTGCTTCTCCTTCTGCATCTCCTTCTGCTTGTGCTTGTCCTTATGCTTCTGCCTCTGCTTCTCCTTCTCCTTATTTTGCTTCTCCTTTTGCTTCTGCTTCTTCTGCTTTTCCTGCTTCTCCTTCTGCTTCTGCTTCTTCTGCTTCTCCTTCTGCATCTTCTTCTGCTTCTGCTTCTCCTTCTCCTTCTTCTGCTTCTCCTTCTGATTCTCCTTCTGCTTCTTCTTCTTCTGCTTTACCTGCTTCTCTTTCTGCTTCTCCTTCTGCTTCTCCTTCTGTTTCTCCTTCTCCTTCTTGTTCTCCTGCTTTTCCTTCTGCTTCTCGTTGTGCTTCTGCTACAACTGCTACTGCTTCTACTTCTTCTGTTTCTTCTGCTTCTCCTTCTGCTTTTGATTCTCTTTCTGCTTCTGCTTCTCCTTTTGCTTCTCCTTCTGCTTCTCCAGCTTCTGCTTCTTCTGCTTCTCCTGCTTCTCCTTCTGCTTCAGGTTCTGCTTCTGCTTCTTCGGATTCTTATGCTTCTGCTTCTCCTGCTTCTGCTTCTTCTGCTTTCCCTCCTTCTCTTCCTGCTTCTCCTTCTGCTTTTGATTCTCTTTCTGCTTCTGCTTCTCCTTCTGCTTCTCATTCTGCTTCTCCAGATTCTGCTTCTTCTGCTTCTCCTGCTTCTCCTTCTGTTTCAGGTTCTTCTTCTGCGTCTTCGCATTCTTATGCTTCTGCTTCTCCTGCTTCTGTTTATTCTGCTTTTCCTCCTTCTCTTTCTGCTTCTCCTTCTGTTTCTGCTTCTCCTTCTGCTTCTGCTTCTTGTCCTTCTCCTGTTTCTTCTGCTTCTGCTTCTCAAGTTTCTGCATCTCCTGCTTCTCCTTCTGCTGCTCTTTCTGCTTCTCCTGCTGCTTTTCCTTCTCCTGCTCCTTCTTCTGATTCTCTTTCTGCTTCTCCTTCTGTTTCTCCTTCTCCTTCTCCTTCTCGTTCTTCTGCTTTTCCTTCTGCTTCTCCTTCTGCTTCTGCATCTTCTGCTTCTTCTGCTACTGCCTCTGCTTCTTCTGTTTCTTCTGCTTCTAGTTCTGCTTCTCCTTCTGCTTTTGCTTCTCTTTCTGCTTCTGCTTCTCCTTCTGCTTCTCCAGATTCTGCTTCTCCTGCTTCTCCTTCTGCTTCAGGTTCTGCTTCTGCTTCTTCTGCTTCTGCTTCTCCTGCTGCTGCTTCTTCTGCTTCGCCTGCTTCTCTTTCTGCTTTTCCTTCTGTTTCTGCTTCTCCTTCTGTTTCTTCTCCTTCTTCTGTTTCTGCTTCTCCTGCTTCTGCTTCTCCTGCTTCTCGTTCGGCTTCTCTTTCTGCTTCTCCTTCTCCTTCTTCTGCTTCTCCTTCTGCTTCTGTTTCTCCTTCTGCTTCTGCTTCTGCTTCAGTTTCTCCTTCTGCTTCTCATTCTGCTTCTGCGCCTTCTGTTTCTTCTGCTTCTCCTGCTTCTCTTGCTGCTTCTCCTTCTGCGTCTCTTTCTGCTTCTGCTTATCCTTTTGCTTCTCCTACTCCTAATCTTCCTCTTTCGCCTTCTCAATCTTCTTCTTCTGCTTCTCCTGCTGCTTCTGCTTCTGCTTATTCTACTATTTCTGTTTCTTCTGCTTCTGCTTCAGATTGTGCTTCTTCTGTTTCTCCTTCTGCTTCAGATTCTGCTTCTGCTTCTTCGGCTTCTCCTGTTTCTTCTGCTTCTGCTTCTCCTGCTTCTTCTGCTTCTCCTGCTTCTCTTTCTGCTTCTCCTTCTGCTTCTGCTTCTCCTTCTGCTTCTGCTCCTTCTATTTCTTCTGTTTCTTTTGCTTCTGCTTCTCACGCTCTGCTTCTTCTGCTTCTCCTGCTTCTCGTTCTGCTTCTCTTCGTCGGCTTCTCTTTCTACTTCTCCTTCTGCTTCTTCTGATTCTGATTCTTCTCCTTCTTCTTCTCCTTCTGCTTCTGCTTCTTCTGCATCTCCTGCTTCTCCTTCTGCATCTCCTTCTGCTTGTGCTTCTCCTTCTGCTTCTTCTTCTGCTTCGGCTTCTCCTTCTCCTTCTTCTCCGTCTGCTTCTGTTTCTTCTGCTTTTCCTGCGTCTCCTTCTGCTTCTCCTTCTGTTTCTCCTTCTCGTTCTTCTGCTATTCCTTCTGCTTCTCTTTCTAGTTCTGCATCTTCAGCTTCTTCTGCTACTGATTCTGCTTCTTCTGTTTCTTCTGCTTCTCCTTCTGCTTTTGCTTCTCTTTCTGCTTCTGCTTCTCCTTCTGGTTCTCCTTCTTCTTCTCCAGATTCTGCTTCTTCTGCTTCTCCTTCTGCTTTAGGTTCTGCTTTTGCTTCTTCGGCTTCTTCTGCTTCTATTTTTGCTTCTCCTTCTGTTTCTGTTCTCTTTCTGCTTCTGCTTCTTCTCCTTCTTCTATTTCTTCTGATTCTGCTTCTCCTGCTTCTGCTTCTCCTGCTTCTCCTTCTGTTTCTCTTTATGCTTCTCATTCTGCTTCTCCTTCTCTGCTTCTCTGCTCTGCTCTCTGCTCTCTGCTCTCTTCTCATTCTCTTCTCTTTCTGCTTCTGCTTATCCTTCTGTTTCTCCTACTCCTAATCCTTCTCTTTCTCCTTGCTCTTCTTCTGCTTCTCGTTCTTCTTCTGCTTCTTCTGCTTGTTCTGTTTCTTCTGCTTCTACTTTTCCAGCTTCTGCTGCTTCTGCTTCTCCTTCTGCTTCAGGTTCTCCTTCTGCTTCTTGGGCTTCTTCTGTTTCTTCTGCTTCTGCTTCTCCTGCTACTGCTTCTTCCGCTTCTTCTGCTTCTCTTTTGCTTCTCCTTCTGCTTCTGCTTCTCCTCCTGCTCCTTCTGTTTCTTCTGTTTCTTCTTCTTCTTCTTCTTCTTCTTCTTCTTCTTCTTCTTCTTCTTCTTCTTCTTCTTCTTCTTCTTCTTCTTCTTCTTCTTCTTCTTCTTCTTCTTCTTCTTCTTCTTCTTCTTCTTCTTCTTCTTCTTCTTCGGCTCCTTCCGCTTCTGCTTCTTCTGCTTCTCCTGCTTGTCCTTCTCCTTCTGCTTCTCCTTCTCCTTCTTCTCCTTCTCTTTCTGCTTCTGCTTCTGCTTCTTCTGATTCTCCAACTTCTCTTTCTTCTTCTCCTTCTGTTTCTGCTTCTCTTTTTGCTTCTGCATCT
>NW_012294069.1:0-6064 GCF_000151885.1 Dipodomys ordii | reverse complement strand
CATCTCTGTACCCCGCTGTGTCCAGTTTTGTCTCCGCTGTGTCTCGCTGTGTCCCACGCTCTGTCCCACACTGTGTCCCGCCTTGTCCCGCGCTGTGTCCCGCTGTGTCCCCCGCTGTGTCCCGCTGTGTCACCCCCTGAGTCCCCGCTGTGTCACTGCTGTGTCCCGCTGTTTCCTCGCTGTGTCCCCTGCTGTCACCCTCTCTGTCCCCTGCTGTGTCTCACGCTTTTACCCCGCTGTGTCCCACTGTATCCCGCTGTGTCCGGCTGTGCCCCCACTGTGTCCCGTTGAGTCCACAGCTGTGTACCACACTGTGTAACGCCGTGTCCCCGCTGTATCGACGCTGTGTCCCGCTGTGTCCCGCTGTGTCCTCGCTGTGTTCCCGGCTCTGTCCCGCTGTGTCCCCCGCTGTGTCCCCCGCTGTGTCCTCGCTGTGTCCCCTGCTGTGTCCCGCTGTGTCCTCACTGGGTCCCCCAATGTGTCCCGCTTTGTCCCCCGCTGTGTCCCGCTGTGTCCCACTATGTCCCCGCTGTGTGCCTGCTGTGTCCCGCTGTGTCTCCAGCTTTGTCCCGCTGTGTCCCCGCTGTGTCCCGCTGTGTCCCGCTGTGTCCCCGCTGTGTGCCCGCTGTGTCCTGCTGTGTACCCGGCTGTGTCCAGCTGTGTCACCGCTGTGTCTCGCTGTGGCCACTCTCTGTCTCCGCTGTCCCCCGCTGTGTCCCCCGCTGTGTCCCGCTGTGTCCCGCTGTGTCCCCTGCTTTTTCCTGCTGTGTCCCGCAGTGTCCCCGCTGTGTCCCGCTGTGTAACACTGTGTCCCGTGGTGTCCCACTTTGTCCCACGCTGTGTCCCCCGCTGAGTCCTCTCTGTGTCGCCTCTGTGTCCCCCTGTGTCCTCGCTGTGTGCCCCGCTGTCTCCCGCTTTGTCTCCCGCTGTGTTCCGCTGTGTCCCGCTGTGTCCCCGCTGTGTCCCCAGCTGTGTCCCGCTGTGTCCCGCTGTGTACCCTGCTGTGTCCCGCTGTGTCCCCGCTGTAACGACGCTGGGTCCCGCTGGGTCCCGCTATGTCCTCCCTGTGTTCCCCGCTGTGTCCCGTTGTGTCCCCAGCTGTGTACCTCGCTGTGTCCCGCTGTGTCCCAGCAGTATCGACGCTGGGTCCCGCTGGGTCCCGCTGTGTCCTCCCTGTGTCCCACGCTGTGTCCCGCTGTGTCCGACACTGTGTCCCGCTGTGTCTACTGCTTTGTCCCTGCTGTGTCCCGCTGTGTCCCGCTGTGTCCTTGCTGTGTCCCACGCTGTGTTCTGCTTTGGCCTCACTTTATTCCCCGCTGTGTCCCGCTGTGGACCCCTCTGTGTCCCCCCGCTGTGTCCCGCTGTGTCCCCCACTGTGTCCCTGCTGTGTCCCCACTGTGTCCCGCTGTGTCCCGCTGTGTACTGCTGTGTCCCCCGCTGTGTCCCGCTGTGTCCCAATGTGTCCTCGCTCTGTCCCCCTCTGTGTACCGCTGTGTCCTTCCTGTGTCCCCCACTGTGTCCCGCTGTGTCCCGCTGTTTCCCGCTCTGTCCTTCCTGTGTCCCCCACTGTTTGCAGCTGCTGTGTCCCTCTGTGTACCCCGCTGTGTCCAGCTTTGTCCCCGCCGTGTCTCGCTGTATCCCCCGCTGTGTCCCGCTGTGTCTCCCGCTGAGTCCCCGCTGTGTCCCCGCTGTGTCCCGCTGTGTCCCGCTGTGTCCTTGCTGTGACCCGCTCTGTCCCCACTGTATCGACGCTGTGTCCCGCTTTGTTCCGCTGTGTCCTCGCTGTGTTCCCCGCTGTGTCCCGCTGTGTACCCCTCTGTGTCTCTCGCTGTGTCCCGCTGTGTCCCCCGCTGTGACCCGCTGTGTCCCGCTGTGTCCCCCACTGTGTCCCTGCTGTCTCCCCGGTGTGTCCCACTGTGTCCCGCTGTGTACTGCTGTGTCTCCCGCTGAGTTCCGCTGTGTCCCGCTGTGTCCCAAGTGTGTGCCCGCTGTGTCCCTCTGTGTACCCCGCTCTGTCCAGCTGTGTCCCCACTGTGTCCCGCTGTGTCCCCTGTCCCTTGCTGTCCCCCGCTGTGTCCCCCGTGGTGTCCCGCTGTGTCTCGCTGTGTCCCTGTTTTGTACCGCTTTGCCCCTGCTGTGTCACCGTTTTGTCCCGCTGTGTCACACTGTGTCCCGTGTTGTCCCGCTTTTTCCCCCGCTGTGACCTCGCTATGTTTCCAGCTGTGTCCCGCTGTGTACCACTCTGTGTCCCCCGCTGTGTCCCGCTGTGTACCCGCTGTGTCCCTCTATGTTCCCTCAGTGTCCCAGCTGTGTCCCGCTGTGTCCTCGCTGTGTCCACCGCTGTGTCCCGTTGTGTCCCCAGCTGTGTACCCCACTATGTCCCGCGGTGTCCCCGCTATATCGACGCTGTGTCCTGCTGGGTCCCGCTGTGTCCCCCGATGTGTCCCTTTGTGTCCCGAGCTGTGTACTCCGCTGTGTCCCGCTGTGTACCCCGCTGTGTCCCGCTATGTTCCCGCAGTGTTCCCGCAGTGTCCCCGCTGTGTCCCGCTGTGTCCCCCGCTGTGTCCCTGCTGTGTCCCTGCTGTGTCCCGCTGTGTCCCGCTGTGTCCTCGATATGTCCCACGCTGTGTTCCGCTGTGTCCCCCGCTGTGTCCCGCTGTGTCCCCCGCTGTGACACGCTGTGTCCCGCTGTGTCCCCCGCTGTGTCCCCACTGTGTGCCCTCTGTGTCCCGCTGTGTCCCCCGCTGTGTCCAGCAGTGTCCCCGCTGTGTCCCGCTTTGTCCCCTCTATGTCCCCTGCTGTCCCCCGCTGTGTCCCCCGCTGTGTTCCACTGTGTCCCGCTGTGTCGCCCGCTTTGTCCCGCTGGGCCCCTGCAGTGTCCCCGCTGTGTCCTACTGTGTCACACTGTGTCCCGTGTTGTCCTGCTTTGGCCCCCGCTGTGACCTCGCTGTGTTTCTCGCTGTGTCCCGCTGTGTACCCTTCTGTGTCTCCCGATGTGTCCCGCTGTGTACCCTGCTGTGTCCAGCTGTGTCCTCACTGTGTCCCCCGCTGTCTCCTGCTTTGTCCCACGCTGTGTCCCGCTGTGACCCGCTGTGTCCTCGCTGTGTCCCCCGCTGTGGACCGCTGAGTCCCCGCTGTGTCCCCGCTGTGTCCACTGCTGTGTCCTGCTGTGTACCCCGCTGTGTCCCGCTATGTCCCTGCAGTGTCCCCGCTGTGTCCCGCTGTGTCCCACTGTGTCCCGTAGTGTCCCAGTTTGTCCCCCGCTGTGTCCCCTGGTGAGTCCCCGCTCTGTCCCGCTGTGTCC
Organism: Dipodomys ordii; assembly: GCF_000151885.1. Taxonomy (NCBI): domain Eukaryota; kingdom Metazoa; phylum Chordata; class Mammalia; order Rodentia; family Heteromyidae; genus Dipodomys; species Dipodomys ordii. The sequence goes on along the minus strand of NW_012294069.1, from coordinate 2,760 downwards.
CCCACTGGTTCCCGCTGTGTCTACTGCTGTGTCCCCGCTGTGTCCCGCTGTGTCCTCGCTGTGTCCCACGCTGTTTTCCGCTGGGTCCTCGCTGTGTCCCAAGATGTGTCCCGTTGTGTCCCCAGCTGTGTCCCCGCTCTGTCCAGCTGTGTTTCCGCTGTGTCCCTGCTGTGTCCCCACTGTGCCCTGCTGTATACTGCTGTGTCCCCCGCTGAGTCCCGCTGTGTCCCCGCTGTGTCCCGCTGTGTCCCCCATGTGTCCCGCGCTGTGTCCCACTGTGTCCCGCTGTGTCCCCCACTGTTTCCCCTGCTGTGTCTGGCTGTGTCCCCCGCTGTGTCCCGCTGTGTCCACTGCTGTGTCCCTTCTGTGACCCACTTTTTCCCTGGCTGTGTCCCGCTGTGTCCTCACTGTGTCCCCCGCTGTGTCCCAATGTGTCCTCTCTGTGTCCCCAGCTGTGTCCCGCTGTGTCACCCGCTTTGTCCCGCTGTGTCCCACTGTGTCCCCACTGTGTCCCGCTGTGTCCCGCTGTGTCCCCGGTGTGCCCGCTGTGTCCCGCTGTGTAGCCCGCTGTGTCCAACTGTGTCCCGCTCTGTCCCGCTGTGGCCCTTCTCTGTCTACGCTGTCCCCCGCTGTGTCCCCCACTGTGTCCCGCTGTGTCCCCCGCTTTATCCTGCTGTGTCCCTGCAGTGTCCCCGCTGTGTCCCGCTGTGTCACACTGTGTCCCGTGGTGTCCCACTTTGTCCCCCGCTGTGTCCCCTGCTGTGTCCTCCGCTGAGTCCCCTCTGTATCGACGCTGTGTCCCGCTGTGTCCCGCTGTGTCCTCGCTGTGTTCCCCGCTGTGTCCCGCTGTGTCCCCCGCTGTGTCCCCCGCTATGTCCTCGCTGGGTCCCCCGCTGTGTCCCGCTGTGTCCCCCGCTGTGTCCCGCTGTGTCCGACTGTGTCCTGCTCTGTCCCCGCTGTGTCCCGCTGTGTCCCGCTGTGTCCCCTCTGTGTGCCCGCTGTGTCCTGCTGTGTACCCCGCTGTGTCCAGCTGTGTCACCGCTGTGTCCCGCTGTGGCCCTTCTCTGTCTCCGCTGTGTCCCGCTGTGTCCCCCGCTTTGTCCCGCTGTGTCCCCCGTTTTGTCCTGCTGTGTCCCCGCAGTGTCCCGCTGTGTCCCACTGTGTCACACTGTGTCCCGTGGTGTCCCCGCTGTGTCCCGCTGTGTCCCGCTGTTTCCCCCGCTGTGTCCCCCGCTATGTCCTGCTGTGTCCCCCACTGTGTCCCGCTCTTTCCTTGCTGTGTCCCCCGCTGTGTCCCCTGCTGAGTCCCGGCTGTGTCACCGCTGTGTCCCACTGTTTCGTCGCTGTGTCCCCTGCTCTCTCCGTCTCTGTCCCCCGATGTGTCTCACGCTTTGTCCCTGCTGTGTCCCACTGTGTCCCGCTGAGTCCGGCTGTGCCCCCACTGTGTCCCATTGTGTCCACATCTATGTACCACGCCTTGTAACGCTGTGTCCCCGCTGTATCGACTCTTTGTCCCGCTGTGTCCCGCTGTGTCCTCGATCTGTTCCCCGCTGGGTCCCGCTGTGTCCCCCGCTGTGTCCCCCGCTGTGTCCTCGCTGTGTCCCCTGCTTTGTCCCGCTGTGTCCTCACTGGGGCCACCACTGTGTCCCGCTGTGTCCCCGCTGTGTCGCGCTGTGTCGGGCTGTGTCCCGCTCTGTCCCCGCTGTGTCCCTCTGTGTCCCCGCTGTGTGCCTGCTGTGTCCCGCTGTGTCTCCCGCTTTGTCCCACTGTGTCCCATTGTGTCCCTGATGTTTCCCGCTGTTTCCCGCTGTGTCCCCGCTGTGTGCCCGCTGTGTCCCGCTGTGTACCCCGCTGCATCCAGCTGTGTCACCGCTGTGTCTCACTGTGGCCACTCTCTGTCTCCACTGTCCCCCGCTGTGTGCCCCGCTGTGGCCCGCTGTGGCCCGCTGTGTCCCCCGCTTTGTCCTGCTGTGTCGCCCGCTTTGTCCCGCTGGGCCCCTGCAGTGTCCCCGCTGTGTCCTACTGTGTCACACTGTGTCCCGTGTTGTCCTGCTTTGGCCCCCGCTGTGACTTCGCTGTGTTTCTCGCTGTGTCCCGCTGTGTACCCTTCTGTGTCTCCCGCTGTGTCCCGCTGTGTACCCTGCTGTGTCCAACTGTGTCCTCGCTGTGTCCCCCGCTGTCTCCTGCTTTGTCCCACGCTGTGTCCCGCTGTGACCCACTGTGTCCTCGCTGTGTCCCCCGCTGTGTCCCGCTGTGTCCCCGCTGTGTCCACTGCTGTGTCCCGCTATGTCCCTGCAGTGTCCCTGCTGTGTCCCACTGTGTCCCGTGGTGTCCCAGTTTGTCCCCCGCTGTGTCCCCTGGTGAGTCCCCGCTGTGTCCCGCTGTGTCCCCCACGGTTCAGGCTGTGTCTTCTGCTGTGTCCCCGCTGTGTCCCGCTGTGTCCTCGCTGTGTCCTCGCTGTGTCCCACGCTGTGTTCCGCTGGGTCCTCACTGTGTCCCGCGATGTGTCCCGTTGTGTCTCCAGCTGTGTCCCCGCTCTGTCCAGCTGTGTTTCCGCTGTGTCCCTGCTATGTCCCCACTGTGTCCTGCTGTATACTGCTGTGTCCCCCGCTGAGTCCCGCTGTGTCCCCGCTGTGTCCCGCTGTGTCCCCCATGTGTCCCGCGCAGTGTCCCACTGTGTCCCGCTGTGTCCCCCACTCTTTCCCCTGCTGTGTCCGGCTGTGTCCCCCGCTGTGTCCTGCTGTGTCCACTGCTGTGTCC
>NW_012294068.1:0-1892 GCF_000151885.1 Dipodomys ordii | reverse complement strand
GGAGAAGCCGAAGGAAAGCAGAAGAACAAGAAGGAGAAGGAGAAACAGAAGGAGAAGCAGAAGGAGAAGCAGAAAGAGAAGCAGGTAAAGCAGAAGAAGAAGAAGCAGAAGGAGAAGCAGAAGAAGGAGAAGGAGAAGCAGAAGCAGAAGAAGATGCAGAAGGAGAAGCAGGAGAAGCAGAAGAAGCAGAAGCAGAAGGAGAAGCAGGAAAAGCAGAAGAAGCAGAAGCAAAAGAAGGAGAAGGAGAAGCAGAAGAAGAAGAAGGAGCATAAGGACAAGCACAAGCAGAAGGAGATGCAGAAGGAGAAACAGGAGAAACAGAAGAAGCAGAAGCTGAAGGAGAAGCAGAAGTAGGAGAAGGAGAAGGAGGAGAAGCAGAAGCAGAAGGAGAAGCAGAAGCGGAATGAGAAGCAGAAAGAAAAGCAGGAGATGCACAAGAAGCAGAAGCAGGAGAAGCCGAAAGAGAAGAAGCAGAAGAAGCAGAAACAGAAGCAGAAGTAGAAGCAGACGCAGAAGGAGAAGCAGCAGAACAAGTAGAACCAGAAATTCAGGCAGGAGAAACAGAAGAAGCAGAAGCAGAAAGAGAAGCAAAAAGAGAAGCAGAAGGAGAAGTAGAAGAAGCAGCAGAAGGAGAAGCAGCAGAAGAAGCAGAAAAACAAGCAGGAGAAGCAGAAGCAGAAAGAGAAGTAGAAGCAGAAGAAGCAGAAGCAGAAGAAGAAGCAGTAGAAGCATAAGAACCAGAAGCAGGAGAAGCAGAAGCAGAAGAACAAGAAGAAGCATAAGAAGCAGAAGCAGAAGCAGAGGGAGAAACAGAAGAAGGAGAAGGAGCAGCAGAAGGTGAAGCAGAAGGAGATGGAGAAGCAGAAAGAGAAGCAGAAACAGAAGGAAAAGAAGAAGGATTAGTTGGACAATCAGAAGAAGCAGAAGCAGAAAGAGAAGCAGAAGAAGGAGAAGGAGAAGCAGAAGCAGAGGAAAGGAAGGAGAAGCAGAAGAAGCAGAAGCGGGAGAAGCAGAAGAAGAAGAAGAAGGAGAAAAAGAAGAAGAAGAATAAATAGAAGAAGAAGAAGAAGAAGAATAAGAAGAAGAAGAAGAAGAAGAAGAAGAAGAAGAAGAAGAAGAAGAAGAAGAAGAAGAAGAAGAAGAAGAAGAAGAAGAGGAAGAAGAAGAAGAAGAACGAGAAGGAGAAGGAGCAGAAGGAGAAGCAGAAGCAGAAGGAGAAGCAGAAAGATAAGGAGAAGAAGCAGTAGCAGGAGAAGCAGAAGCACAAGAAACAGAAGAAGCTGAAGAAGCAGAAGCAGGACCTGAAGCAGAAGAAACAGAACAAGCAGAAGAAGCAGTAGCAGAGCAGAACGAGAAGCAGAAGAAGAAGAAGGAGAAGGAGAAAGAGTAGGATTAGGAGTAGGAAGAGCAGAAGGAGAATTAGAAGCAGAACGAGAAGCAGAAGGAGCAGCAGAAGGAGAAGCAGAAGAAGGAGAAGCAGAAGCAGAAGAAGCAGCAGAAGGAGAAGCAGAAGAAGATGCAGAAGGAGAAGCAGAAGAAGCAGAAGAAGCAAAAGCAGAAGGAGAAGCAGAAGTAGGAGAAGGAGAAGGAGAAGGAAGGGCAGCAGGAGCAATAGGAGAAGCAGAAGCAGAATGACAAGCAGAAAGAGAAGCAGTAGAAGCAGAAGAAGCAGGAAAGGCAGAAGCAGACGAAAGAGAAGAAGAAGAAGAAGAAGAAGAAGAAGAAGAAGAAGAAGAAGAAGAAGAAGAAGAAGAAGAAGAAGCATAAGGAGAAGCATAGGGAGAAGCATAATGAGAAGCATAAGGAGAAGCATAAGGAGAAGCATAAGGAGAAGCAGTAGAAGGAGAAGAAGAAGAAGCAGGAGAAGCAGAAGCAGAAGAAAAAGAATATGA
>NW_012294067.1:0-4901 GCF_000151885.1 Dipodomys ordii | reverse complement strand
ACAGCAGGGACACTGCGGGACACAGCCGGGGGACACAGCTTGTGGACACCGGGGGACAGACAAGGGACACAGCGGGACACAGAGGGGACACAGCTGTACACAGAAGGGTACACAGCGGGGCACAGCGGACACACAACGGGGACAGAGCTGGACACAGAGGGACACAGATGGGACAGAGCGGGACAGAGCGAGACACAGCAGGGGACTCAGCGGGACACAGCGGGGGACACAGGGAGGACACAGCTGGACACTGAATGAGACAGAGCGAGGACACAGCCGGACACAGCGAAACACAGCGTGACACAGTGGGGACACAGCAGGGGACACAGCGGGACACAGCCGGGGACACAGAGGAACACAGCGGGGTACACAGCAAGGACAAAGCGGGACACAGCGGGGGACACAGCGAGGACACAGCGGGACACAGCGGTGACACAGCGGGACACAGCTGGGGACACTGCGGGACACAGCGGGACACAGCGGCGACACAGCAAGGACACAGCGGGGGACACAGCGGGACACAGCCGGACACAGCCGGGGACACAGCGGGACACAGCGAGAGACACAGCGGGGGACACAGCGGGACACAGCGGGGAGCAAAGAGAGGACACAGCGAGACCCAGCGGGACACAGCATCGATAGAGCGGGGACACAGCGGGACACAGCGGTGACACAACGGGACTCAGCGGGGGACACTGCGGGACCCAGCGGGACCCAGCGGGGATACAGCAAGCACACAGCGGGGGACACAGTGGGACACAGCGGGACACAGCGGGGGACACAGCGAGTGACACAGCGGGGGACACAGCGGGACACAATGGGGAACACAGAGAGGGACACAGCAGGACCCAGCGAGACACAGCGTCGATACAGCAGGGACACAGCGGGGTACACAGCTGTTGACACAACGGGACACAGTGGGGGACACAGCGGGACACAGCGGGACACAGCGGGGCACAGCAGGGACAAAACGGGAGACACAGTGGGGAACAGAGCAGGACACAGCGGGGGACACAGAGAGGACACAGTGGGGACACAGCGAGACTCAGCCGGGGACACAGCGGGGGACAAAGCGGGACACCACGGGACACAGTGGGACACAGCGGGACACAGCGGGGTCACTGCGGGACACAGTGGGGGACAAAGCGGGACACAGCGGGACACAGCGGGACACAGCGGGACACAGCGGGACACGGCGGGGGACACAGCGGGACACAGAGGGAGACACAGCGGGACACAGAGGGACACAGCGGGGGACACAGCGAGGACACAGTGGGGGACAAAGTGGGGAAACAGCTGGACACAGCGGGGAACACAGCGAGGACACATCGGGACCCAGCGGGACACAGCGTCGATACAGCGGAGACACAGCGTTACACAGCATGGTACAAAGCTGTGGACACAACGGGACACAGTGGGGGCACAGCGGGACACAGCAGGACGCAGTGGGACACAGCGGGACACAGCGGGGACAGAGCGGGACACAGTCGGACACAGCGGGACACAGCGGGGGACACAGCGGGAGACAAAGAGGGACACCACGAAACACAGCGGGACACAGCAAGAAACAGCAGTGACACTGCGGGGACACAGTGGGACACAGCGGGGGACACAGCGGGACACAGAGGGGGACAGAGTGGGACACAGTGGGGGACACAGCTGGACACAGCAGGGGAAACAGTGGGGGACACAGCGGGACACAGCGGGACACAGCGAGGACACAGCGGGACAGAGCGGGACACTGCAGGGCACAGCGGGGGACACAGCGGGACACAGCGGGGGACACAGCGAGGACACAACGGAACACAGAGTGGGACACAGTGAGGAGACAGCGGGACACAGCGGGACACAGCCGGGTCCCAGCAGTGGACACAGCGGGACACAGCGGGGGACACAGCGGGACACAGCGGGGGACACAGCGGGACACAGCGGGGGACACATGGAGGACTCAGCGGGACAAAGCGAGGACACAGCGGCGACTCACCGGGGGACACAGCGGGGGACAAAGCGGGACACCACAGAACACAGTGGGAAACAGCGGGACACAGCGGGGAAACTGCGGGGACACAGGGAGACAAAGTGTGGGACACATAGGGACACAGCGGGGGACACAGTGGGGGACACAGCGGGACACAGCGGGACACAGCAGGGGGACACAGCGAGGACACCACGGAACACAGCGGGACACAGCGGGAAACAGAGGGGAACCTGCGGGGACACAGTGGTACACAGTGGGGGACACAGTGGGAAGCAGCGGGGGACACAGCGGGACACAGTGGGGGACAAAGCCAGGACACAGCGGGACACAAGGGGACACAGCAGGGGGACACAGCGAGGACACCACGGAACACAGCGGGACACAGCGGGAAATAGAAGGGAACCTGTGGGGACACAGAGGTACACAGTGGGGGACACAGTGGGAAACAGCGGGGGACACAGCAAGACACAGTGGGGGACAGAGTGTGGGACACAGCGAGACACAGCGGGGACAAAGCTGGACACAGCGGGGTACACAGAGGGACACAGCTGGGACACAGTGGGGAAACAGCGTGACACAGCAGACACAGCGGGAAACAGCGGGGGACACAGCGAGGACACAGCGGCACACAGCGGGGGACACAGCAAGACATAGCGGGGGACACAGCGGGGGACACAGAGGGACACAACGGGACTCAGCGGGGGACACAGCAGTACACAGCGGGACACAGCGGGGACACAGCAGCGACACAGCGGGGGACACAGGGGTGACACAGCGGGACCCAGCGGGACCCAGCGTCGATACAGCAGGGACACAGCGGGACACAGAGGGTAAAAAAGCGAGGACACAGCGGAACACAGAGGGGACACAGCTGTAGACACAGCGGGACACAGTGGCGGACACAGTGGGACACAGCGGGGAACACAGCGAGGACACAGCCGGACCCAGGGCGACACAGCGTCGATACAGCAGGGACAGAGCGTTACACAGCGAGGTACACAGCTGTGAACACAGCGGGACACAGCGCGACACAGTGGGACACAGCAGGCACAAAGCTTGAGACACAGCGGGGTACAGAGCGGGAGACAGCGGGGGACACAGCGAGGGACACAGCGAGGACACACAGCGGGACACAGTGCTGACACTGCGGGGGACACAGCGGTACACAGCGGGGAACAAAGCGGGGACACAGCGGGACACAGCGGGACACAGCGGGGGACACAGGTAGGACACAGCGGGACACAGCGGGGGACACAGCGAGGACACATTGGGACACAGCAGGGACACAGCGGGGACTCAGCGGGGGACACATCGGGATACAGCGGAGAACACAGCGAGGACACAGCGGGACACAGTGAGACACAGCGGGACACAGCGGGGGACACAGCGGGACACAGCGGGGAACACAGGGAGGACATAGCGGGACCCAGCGGGACCCAGCGCCGTTACAGCGGGGACACAGCGGGACACAGCGGGGTGCACAGCTGGGGACACAACGGGACACTCGGGGACACAGCGAGGCACAGCGGGACTCAGCGGGACACAGCGGGGACACTGCGGGAACATAGTGGGACACAGCGGCGACACAGATGGGACTCAGCGGGACAAAGCGGGGGACACAGCGGGACACAGCTAGGGACACAGCAGGGACAAAGCGGCAGACAGCCGGGGACACAGCGAGGACACAGCGGGACACAGCGGCGACACAGATGGGACTCAGCGGGACAAAGCGGGGGACACAGCGGGACACAGCAGGACACAGCGGGGGACAGAGCGGGGGACAGCGGAGACAGAGAGGGGCCAAAGCGAGACACAACGGTGACACAGCTGGACACAACAGAGTACACAACGGGACACAGCGGGCACACAGCGGGGACACAGAGGGACATAGCGGGACAAAGCGGAACACAGCGGGTGTCACAGCGGGACACAGCAGGGGACCCAGCAAGGACACAGCGGGACACAGCGGGAGACACAGCTGGGGACACAGCGGGACACAGTGGGGAACACATCGAGGACACAGCGGAACCCAGCAGGAGACAGCGTCGATACAGCAGGGACACAGCGGGACACAGCGGGACACAGCGGGACGCAGCTGGGGACACAGCGGGGACACAGTGGGACACAGCGGGACACAGCGGGACGCAGCTGGGGACACAGCGGGGACACAGTGGGACACAGCGGAACACAGCGAGGGACAAAGCGGGAGACAGCGGGGGACACAGCGAGGACACAGGGGGACACAGCGGCGACACAGAGGGGACTCACCAGGGGACATAGCGTGGGACAAAGTGGGACACCACGGGACACAGTGTTACACAGCGGGACACAGCGGGGACACTGCAGGACACAGCAGGACAAAGCGGGCTCCACAGCGGGACACAGCGGGCCACAGCGGGGGACCCAGCGGGGGACAGCGGAGACAGAGAGTGGCCACAGCGAGACACAGCGGTGACACAACTGGACACAGCGGGATACACAGCGGGACAGAGCAGGCACACAGCGGGGACACAGCGGGACACAGCGGGACACAGCGGGGACACAGTGGGACACAGCGGGACAAAGCGGGAGACACAGCGGGACACAGCAGGCACACAGCGGGACACAGCGGGACACAGCGGGGACAAAGCGGGACACAGCTGGACACAGCGGGACACAGCGGTGGACACAGCGACACACAGTGGTGGTCCCAGTGAGGACACAGCAGGACACAGCAGGGACACAGCGAGGACACAGCTGGGGACACAGCGGTGGACACAGCGGGACACAGCGGGGAACACAGCGAGGACACAGCGGGACACAGCGGGACACAGCGTCGATACAGCGGGGACACAGCGTTACACAGCGTGGTACATAGCGTGGTACACAGCTGTGGACACAACGGGACACAGTGGGGGCACAGCCGGACACAGCGGTACACAGT
>NW_012294066.1:0-6069 GCF_000151885.1 Dipodomys ordii | reverse complement strand
TCACTGTGTCGCCGCTGTGTCCCGCTGTGTCCTCGCTGTGTCCCCTGCTGTGTCCTGCTCTGTTCCCCGTTGTGTCGCCCACTTTGTCCCCACTGTGCCCCTCTGTGTCCCGCTCTGTACCGCTGTGTCCCACTGTGTCCTGCTGTGTCCCCCGCTGAGTACCGCTGTGTACCCGCTGTGTCCCAATGTGTCCTCGCTGTGTCCCCCGCTGTGTCCCGCTGTGTCCCGCTGTGTCCCTCTGTGGCCCCTGCTGTATCCCCTGCTCTGTCCCACTGTGTCCCTGCTGTGTCCCTACTGTGTCCCCGCTGTGTCCCGCTGTATTCCGCTGTGTCCCCCGCTGTGTCCCGCTTTGTCCCCCCTGTGTCCCCCGCTGTGTCTCCGCTGTTTCCCGCTGTGTCCCGCTGTGTCCCGCTGTGATCCTGCTGAGTCCCGCTGTGTCACCGCTGTGTCCCGCTGTGTCCTCGCTGTGTCCCCTGCTGTGTCCTGCTCTGTTCCCTGCTGTGTCTCCCACTTTGTCCCCATTGTGCTCCGCTGTGTCCCGCTGTGTCCCGATGTGTCCCGCTATGTCCCCCACTGTGTCACGTTGTGTCCACAGCTGTGTACTTCGCTGTGTCCTCCTGTGTCCCCGCTGTATCGATGCTGTGTCCCGCTGGGTCCCGCAGTGTCCTCTCTGTGTACCCCGCTGTGTCCCATTGTGTCCCCCGCTGTGTCCCGGCTGTGTCCCCGCTGTGTCCTGCTGTATTCCACTGTGTCCCCCGCTGTGTCCCGCTTTGTCCCCCCTGTGTCCCCCGCTGTGTCCCGCTGTGTCCCCCGCTGTGTCCCGCTGTGTCCACGTTGTCCCCTGGTGGGTCCCCGCTGTCCCCTTCTGTGTCCCCGCTGTACCCGCTGTATCCCAGTGTGTCCCTCTGTGTTCCCCACTGTGTCCCTCTGTATTCCCCGCTGTGTCCCGCTGTGTCCCATGCTGTGTCCCGCTGTGTCCCCTGCTGTGTCCCTGCTGTGTCCCGCTGTGTCCCGCTGTGACCCTGCTGAGTCCTGCTGTTTCCCCCGATTTGTCCCCGCTGTGTCCCGCTGTGTCCTCACTGTGTCCCCCGTGTGTCCCGCTGTGTACCCCGCTGTGTCCCTCTGTGTCCCGCTCTGTCCCACTGTGTCCCGATGTGTCCCGCTGTGTCCCCGCTGTGTGCCCGCTGTGTCCTGCTGTGTACCCCACTGTGTCCAGCGGTGTCACCGCTGTGTCCTGCTCTGTCCTTATTCTGTCCCCCGCTGTCACCTGCTCTGTCCCCCGCTGTGTCCCGCTGTGTCCCACTATGTCCCCTGCTTTGTGCCGCTGTTTCCCCACAGTGTCCCCGCTGTGTCCTGTTGTGTCACATTGTGTCCCGTGGTGTTCCACTTTGTCCCCTCCTGTGTCCCCCGCTGAGTGCCGCTTTGTCCCCGTTGTGTCCCGCTGTGTCCCCCGCTCTGTCCCCTGCTGTGTTCCGCTGTGTCCACCTCTGTGTCCCGCTGTGTCCTGCTGTGTCCCCCGCTGTGTCCCGCTGTATTCCCCTGTATTCCGTGGTGTCCCGTTTGTCACCCGCTGTGTCCCCTGCTGAGTCCCCGCTTTGTCCCCGCTGTGACCCCCTGTGTCCCGCTGTGTCCCGCTGTGTCCCGCTATGGCCCCCACTGTGTCCCGTTGTGTCCCCAGCTATGTACCCCGCTGTGTCCCCGCTGTATCGACGCTGTGTCCCACTGGGTCCCGCTGTGTACTGCTGTGTCCCACGCTGAATTTCCGCTGTGTTCCCACTGTGTCCCAATATGTCCTCACTGTGTCCCCCGCTGTGTCCCGCTCTGTCAACCCTGTGTCCCCCGCTGTGTCCCGCTCTGTCCCTCTGTTTCCCCTGCTGTGTCCCCTGCTCTGTCCCACTGTGTCCCCCACTGTGTCCCTGCTGTGTCCCCGCTCTGTCCCACTGTGTCCCGCTGTGTCTCCCACTGATTCCCGCTGTGTCCCAGATGTGTCCCGCTGAGTCCTCGCTGTGTCCCCTGCTGTGTCCCGCTTTGTTCCCCCTGTGTCGCCCAGTGTGTCCCGCTGTGTCCCCCGCTGTGTCCCCTGCTGTGTCCCCGAGGTGTCCCGCTGTGTCCCGCTGTGTCCCGCTGTGACCGTGTTGAGTCCCGCTGTGTCCCCGCTGTGTCCCTCTTTGTCATCGCTGTGTCCCACGCTGTGTCCTGCATTGTCCCCCTGTGTCCTCCACTGTGTCCCGCTTGTCCCCCTCTGTGTCCCGCTGTGTCCCCTGCTGTGTCCCAACTGTGTCCTGCTGTGTTCCGCTGTGTCACGCTGTGTCCTCGCTGTGTCTCCCGCAGTGTCCCGCAGTGTCCCCCCTGTGTCCCCCGCTGTGTCCCGCTGGGTCCCTCTGTGTCCCCTGCTGTGTACCCTGCTCTGTCCCACTGTGTCCCCCGCTGTGTCCCGCTGTGTCCCGCTGTGTAATGCTGTGTCCTGCTGTGTCCCCCACTGAGTCCAGCTGTGTCCCCTCTGTGTCCCAATTTGTCCTCGCTGTGTCCCACGCTGTGTCCCGCTGGGTCCCTCTGTGTCCCCTGCTGTGTACCCTGCTCTGTCCCACTGTGTCCCCCGCTGTGTCCCGCTGTGTCCCGCTGTGTAATGCTGTGTCCTGCTGTGTCCCCCACTGAGTCCAGCTGTGTCCCCTCTGTGTCCCAATTTGTCCTCGCTGTGTCCCCCGCTGTGTCCCGCTGGGTCCCTCTGTGTCCCCTGCTGTGTACCCTGCTCTGTCCCACTGTGTCCCCCGCTGTGTCCCGCTGTGTCCCGCTGTGTACCGCTGTGTCCCCCGCTGAGTCCCGCTGTGTCCCCGCTGTGTCCCAATGTGTCCTCGCTGTGTCCCCCGCTGTGTCCCACTGTGTCCCCTCTGTGTCCCCCGATGTGTCCACTGCTGTGTCCACCGCTCTGTCCCCACTGTGTCCCACTGTGCCCCGCTGTGTCCCCGCTGTGTGCCCGCTGTGTCCCACTGTGTACCCTGCTGTGTCCAGCTGTGTCACCCCTGTGTCACGCTGTGTCCCCTCTCTGTTCCCCGCTGTCCCCTGCTGTGTCCCCCGCTATGTCCCGTTGTGTCCCCTGCTTTGTCCCGCTGTGTCCCCGCAGTGTCCCCGCTGTGTCCCGCTGTGTCACACTGTGTCCCGTGGTGTTCCGCTTTGTCCCCTGCTGTGTCCCCCGCTGAGTCCCACTTTGTCCCCGTTGTGTCCTGGTGTGTCCCCCGCTCTGTCCCCTGCTGTGTCCTGCTGTGCCCCCGCTGTTGCCCGCTGTATGCCCGCATTGTCCCCGCTGTGTCTGCTGTGTCCCTCTGTGTTCCGTGGTGTCCCATTTGTCCCCCACTGTGTCCCCGCTGAGCCCCGCTGTGTCCCCGCTGTGTCCCGCTGTGTCCTCGCTGTGTCCCCCGCTGTATCCTGCTCTGTTCCCCGCTGTGTCTCCCGCTTTGTCCCCGCTGTGTCCCCCCAGTGTTCCCCGCTGAGTTCCGCTGTGTCCCCTGCTGTGTCCCCCGCTGTGTCCTGCTGTGTCGTCGTTGTGTCCCCCGCTGTGTCCCGCTGTGTCCCCGCTGTGACCCGCTGTGTCCTCGCTGTGTCCCCCGCTGTTTCCCGCGTTGTCCCACGCTGTGTTTTGCTGTGTCCTCGCTGTGTCCCATGCTGTGTACCACTGTGTCACCACTGTGTCCCCTGCTGTGTGCCGCTGTGTTCTGCTGTGTCCCCCGCTGTGTTCCCCATTGTGTCCCGCTGTGTCCCCGGCTGTGTCCCGCTGTGTCCTCGCTGTGTCCCGCTGTGTCCTCGCTGTGTCCCCCGCTGTGCCCTGCTCTGTTCCCCGCTGTGTCTCCCGCTTTGTCCCCGCTGTGCCCCGCTGTGTCGCGCTGTGTCCCAGTGTGTCCCGCTATGTCCCCCACTGTGTCCCCTTGTGTCCCCAGCTGTGTACCCCGCTGTGTCCCGCTGTGTCCCCGCTGTATCAACGCTGTGTCCCGCTGGGTCCCGCTGGGTCCTCTCAGTGTACCCTGCTGTGTCCCACTGTGTCCCCCGCTGTGTCCCTCGCTGTGTTCCGCTGTGTCCCCCACTGTGTCCCGCTGTGTCCTCCCTGTGTCCCCTGCTGTGTCCTGCTATGTCCCCCGGTGTGTCCCGCTGTGTCCCCTGCTGTGTCCCTCGCTGTGTCCCTGCTGTGCCCCGCTGTGTCCCGCTGTGTCCCGCTGTGTCCCTCTGTGTCCCCTGCTGTGTCCCTGCTGTGTCCCACTGTGTCCCCTGCTGTGTCCCTGCTGTGTCCGCGCTGTGTGCCCGCTGTGTCCCGCTTTGTACCCCGCTGTGTCCAGCTGTGTCACCGCTGTGTTCCACTCTGTCCACTCTCTGTCCCCCGCTATACCCTGCTGTGTCCCCTGCTGTGTCCCGCTGTGTCCCCCACTTTGTCCCGCTGTGTCCCCGTAGTATTGCCGCTGTGGCGCAATGTGTCACACTGTGTCCCGTGGTGTCCCGCTTTGTCCCCAGCTGTGTTCCCCGCTGAGTCCCGCTTTGTCCCCGTTGTGTCCCGCTGTATCCCGCTGTGTTCCGTGGTGTCCCGTTTGTCCCCCGCTGTGTCCCCCGCTGAGTCCCCGCTGTGTCCCCGCTGTGTCCCGCTGTGTCCTCGCTGTGTCCCCCGCTGTGTCCTGCTCTGTTCCCTGCTGTGTCTCCCGCTTTGTCCCCGCTGTGCCCCGCTGTGTCCCGCTGCGTCCCGTTGTGTCCTGCTATGTCCCCCACTGTGTCCAGTTGTGTCCCCAGCTGTGTACCCCGCTGTGTCCCCGCTCTATCGACGCTGTGTCCCTCGCTGTGTCCCGAAGTGAACCCCGCTTTGTCCCGCTGTGTCCTCCCTGTCTCCCCCGCTGTGTCCCGCTGTGTCCCCGGCTGTTTCCCGCTGTGTCCCCTGCTGTGTCACTGCTATGTCCCGCTGTGTTCCACTGTGTCCCGCTGTGTCCTTGCTGTGTCTCCCGCAGTGTCCCGCAGTGTCCTCGCTGTGTACCCCTCTGTGTCACCCGCTCTGTCCCTGCTGTGACCCGCTGTGTCCCGCTGTGTGCTGCTATGTCCCCCGCTGAGTCCCGCTGTGTTCCGTTGTGTCCCAATGTGTCTTCGCTGTGTCCCCCCTGTGTCCCGCTGTGTCCCCCCTGTGTCCCCCGCTGTGTCCCGCTGTGTCCCTCTGTGTCTCCTGCTGTGTCCCCTGCTCTGTCCCTCTGTGTCCACCGCTGTGTCCCTGCTGTGTCCCAGCTGTGTCCCGCTGTGTCCCACTCTGTCCCCCGCTGTGTCCCGCTTTGTCCTCCCTGTGTCCCCCACTGTGTCCCGCTGTGTCCCCTGCTGTGTCCCCGCTGTGTCACACTGTGTTCCACTGGGTCCGGATGTGTCCTGACTGTGTCTCCCACAGTGTTCCGCTGTGTCCTTGTTGTGTCCCCCGCTGTGTCCCGGTGAGTTCCCCGCTGTGTCCCGCTGTGTCCCCGCTGTGTGTCCTCTATGTCCCGCTGTGTACCCAGCTGAGTCCAGCTGTGTCACCGCTGTGTTCCGCTGTGTCCCCTCTCTGTCCCCCGCTATCCCCTCCTGTGTCCAATGCTGTCTCCCGCTGTGTCCCCCATTTTGTCCCGCTGTGTCCCCGCAGTGTCGCCGCTGTGTCCCGATGTGACACACAGTGACCCGTGGTGCCCCGCTTTGTCCCCCGCTCTGTCCCCCGCTGTGTCCCGCTGTGTCCCCCTCTGTGTCCCGCTGTGTCCTGCTGTGTCCCCCGTGTGTCCCGCTGTATCCCGCTGTATTCCGTGGTGTCCCGTTTGTCCCCCGCTGTGTCCCCCGCTGAGTCCCCGCTTTGTCCCCGCTGTGACCTGCTGTGTCCCGCTGTGTCCCGCTGTGTCCCGCTGTGTCCTCCCTGTGGCTCCGCTGTGTCCCGCTGTGTCCCCGGTTGTGTCCCGCTGAGTCCCCTGCTGTGTCACTGCTGTGTCCCGCTGTGTTCCACTGTGTCCCGCTGTGTCCTTGCTGTGTCTCCCGCAGTGTCCAAGCAGTGTCCTCGCTGTGTCCCCCACGGTGTCCTGCTTTGTCCAACTGCTG
>NW_012294065.1:0-1235 GCF_000151885.1 Dipodomys ordii | reverse complement strand
TACTTGCAGTATAATATAGTGTTTCCAAAATATCATCTGGGCATCAGGCTGTTTTTTGCTGGATAAGCCATTGTTCTGGACTCTTTTTCATGAAAACTACATAGGAAAAGAGGTGAGAGAATGCTCTGGTAGAAATAACCATATGGATGAGTTTATATTGTTAAACTTATACTGACTAGAAACTACATTATTTTACATTTTGTTTGTTCTTTCTTCATCATCAAGGATTCTGGTTTTCAAGTACATAGGAAATAAAGGCTGGGCTGTGGCTCAAGTGGTAAAGCATATATCTAACAAGCACAGGGGTGTGAGTAAAAGAAAATAGGAATACAGGAAGTGATAGAACCAGACATCCCATAATACTCATTTGCTTTACCTCACAATGTGAAACAACATTCTGAGTATAAAACTAATATCTGCACCAATAATGCTGAAAACAGTTCGAACATTTTTCTGTGTATGCTAGCTGTATGTTTTATCATTAAAAAAAAGCCGGTTGGACTTTGGAAAGCAGTATGGAGGTTCCTCAAAAGACTTCACATAGAACTCCCCTATGACCCAGCAATCCCACTTTTGGGCATTTACCCAAATGCTTACAAACAAGACCACACTAAAGCTACCACCACAACTATGTTTATTGCAGCATTATTTACCAGAGCTAAGATCTGGAACCAACCCAGATGCCCCTCAGTAGATTAATGGATCAAGAAAATGTGGTATATATACACAATGGAATTCTATGCCTCCATCAGAAAGAATGACATTGCCCCATTTGTTAGGAAATGGAAAAACTTGGAAAAAATTATATTAAGTGAAGTAAGCCAGGCCCAAAGAAACATAGGTCCCACGGTTTCCCTTATTTACAATATCTAGTATATGTACGAGTCAAGCGGAAAAGGTCAGATAATGTGATGTCAGGAAAATGAACCCTTAGATATGTATTTTAATGTTTTTTCTTTCATACATGTGTTTCTAACGCATTTATAAGATTATCTCTTTGTTGCTTTGTATGTCCCTCCCCCACAGTATAACCCCTGCTTTCACTATATTTGATGTCAGTATAACTTGTGGAGGAGATGGGGGAAAACCAGTTGTTTAAGGATACAGGTGGATCTGATGCAACAATGAGAAGTACAAGTTGTCATGTCCAAAACGAGCTTTACAATGTCGGTGCGGAGGGGGGGGGGAGGGGGGGAAGGGGGGAAGGAGAAGGATTGGGATGGGGGGAGGGGTGA
>NW_012294064.1:0-4727 GCF_000151885.1 Dipodomys ordii | reverse complement strand
AAGCAGAAGCAGAAGAAGCAGCAGAAGGAGATTCAGAAGCAGAAAAAGATGCAGAAAGAGAAGCAGGAGAAGCAGCAGAAGCAGAAGCAGAAGGAGAAACAGAAGTAGGAGAAGGAGAAGGAGAAGGAAGGGCAGCAGAAGCAATAGGAGAAGCAGAAGGAGAAGCAGAAGCAGAATGAGAAGCAAAAAGAGAAGCAGTCGAAGCAGAAAAACCAGGAGAAGCAGAAGAAAGAGAAGAAGAAGAAGAAGAAGAAGAAGAAGAAGAAGAAGAAGAAGAAGAAGAAGAAGAAGAAGAAGAAGAAGAAGAAGAAGAAGAAGAAGAAGAAGAAGAAGAAGGAGCAGCATAAGGAGAAGCATAAGGAGAAGCAGTAGATGCAGGAGAAGCAGAAGAAATAGAATAAGCAAAAGAAGGAGAAGCAGAAGCAGTGGGAGAAGCAGAAGGAGAAGGAAAAGGAGCAGCAGAAGGAGAAGCAGAAGCAGAAAGAGAAGCAGAATCAGAAGGAGAACAAACGGAGAAGCAGGAGAATCAGAAGAAGCAGAAGTAGAAACAGAAAGAGAATTAGAAGAAGGAGAAGCAGAAGTAGAATCAGAAGATACAGATGAAGATGAAGCAGAAGAAACAGAAGCAAAAGAAACAGAAGAAGGAGAAGAGCAGAAGCAGAAGGAAAAGCAGAAGCAGAAGGAGAAGCAGAAAGAGAAGCAGGAGAAGCTGAAGAAGCAGGAGAAGCAGAAGCAGAAGAAACAGGAGAAGCCAAAGAAGCAGAAGCAGAATCTGAAGCAGAAGGAGAAACAGAAGAAGCACAATCTGAAGCAGAAGCAGAAGAAACAGAAATAGTAGAATAAGCAGAAGCAGAAGCACCAGGAGAAGCAGAAGAAGAAGAAGGAGAAGGTGAAAGAGAAGGATTAGGAGTAGGAGAAGCAAAAGGATAAGCAGAACCAGAAAGAGACGCAGAAGGAGAAGCAGCACGAGAAGTAGGTGTAGCAGGAGAAGAAGAAGCAGGAGAAGTAGAAGAAACAGAAGGCGCAGAAGCAGAATGAGAAGCAGAAGGAGAAATTGAAGCAGAAGCAGAAGCAGAAAGAGAAGCAGAAGCAGAAGAAGAAGCAGAAGAAGGAGAAGGAGAAAGAGAAGCAGAAAGAGAAGCAGAACGAGAAGCAGGAGAAGCAGAAGCTGGAGAAGCCGAAGCAGAAGAAACAGAAGAAGGGGAAGAAGCAGAAGGAGAAGCAGAAACAGAAGGAAAAACAGAAAGAGAAGCAGGAGAAGCAGAAGAAGCAGCAGCAGGAGAAGCAGAAGCAGGAGAAGCCGAAAAAGCAAAAGCAGAACCTGAAGCAGAAGGAGAAGCAGGAGAAGCAGAAGAAGCAGAATGTGGAGAAGGAAAGGAGAAGCAGAAGCAGAAAGAGAAGCAAAAGTAGAAGGAGAAGCAGAAGAAACAGAAGAACCAGAGGCAGTATCAGAATAAGCAGAAGATTCAGAAGCAGAAGGAAAAGCAGAAGAACTAGAAGGAGAAGGAGAAGGAGAAACAGGAGTAGAAGCAGAAAGAGAAGCAGAAGAAGGAGCAGTAGAAGGAAAAGCGGCAGGAGAAACAGAAAGAGCAGCAGAAGGAGAAGCAGGAAATGCAGAAACAGGAGAAGAACAAGCAGAAGAAACAGGAGAAGGACAAGAAGCAGAAGCAGAAGTAGAAGCAGAAAGAGAAGGAGGGGAAGCAGAAGAAGCAGAAGCAGGAGAAGCAGAAGCATAAGAATACGAAGAAGCAGAAGCAGAACCTGAAGCAGAAGGAGAAGCAGGAGAAGCAGAAGAATCAGAATCTGGAGAAACAGAATGAGAAGCAGAAGGAGAAGCAGAAGCAGAAAGAGGATCAAAAGCAGAAGGAGAAGCAGAAGAAACAGAAGAAGTAGAAGCAGTAGCAGTTGTAGCAGAAGCAGTAGGAAAAGCAGAAGGAAAAGCAGAAGAACAAGAAGGAGAAGGAGAAACAGAAGGAGAAGCAGAAGGAGAAGCAGAAAGAGAAGCAGGTAAAGCAGAAGAAGAAGCAGAAGGAGAATCAGAAGGAGAAGCAGAAGAAGGAGAAGGAGAATCAGAAGCAGAAGAAGATGGAGAAGGAGAAGCAGAAGAAGCAGAAGCAGAAGGAGAAGCAGGAAAAGCAGAAGAAGCAGAAACAAAAGGTGAAGCAAAAGAAGGAGAAGGAGAAGCAGAGGCAGAAGAAGAAGCATAAGGACAAGCACAAGCAGAAGGAGATGCAGAAGGAGAAGCAGGAGAAGCAGAAGAAGCAGAAGCTGAAAGAGAAGCAGAAGTAGGAGAAGGAGAAGGAGGAGAAGCAGAAGCAGAAGGAGAAGCAGAAGCAGAATGAGAAGCAGAAAGAGAAGCAGGAGGAGGTCAAGAAGCAGAAGCAGGAGAAGCCCAAAGAGAAGAAGCAGAAACAGAAGCAGAAGGAGAAGCAGAAGCAGAAGGAGAAGCAGCAGAAGAAGTAGAACCAGAAATTCAGGCACGAGAAACAGAAGAAGCAGAAGCAGAAGGAGAAGGAGAAGCAAAAAGAGAAGCAGAAGGAGAAGTAGAAAAAGCAGCAAAAGAAGCAGAAAAACAAGCAGGAGAAGCAGAAGCAGATACAGAAGTAGAAGCAGAAGAAGCAGAAGAAGAAGCAGTAGAAGCATAAGAAGCAGAAGCAGGAGAAGCAGAACCAGAAGAAAAAGAAGAAGCATAAGAAGCAGAAGCAGAGGGAGAAACAGAAGAAGGAGAAGGAGCAGCAGAAGGAGATGCAGAAGCAGAAAGAGAAGCAGAAATAGAAGAAGAAGAAGGAGAAGTTGGAGAATCAGAAGAAGCAGAAGCAGAAAGAGAAGCAGAAGAAGGAGAAGGAGAAGCAGAAGGAGAAGGAGAAGCAGAAGAAGCAGAAGAAGCAGAAGCGGGAGAAGCAGAAGAAACAGAAGAAGGAGAAGAAACAGAAGAAGGAGAAGGAGCAGAAGGAGAAGCAGAAGCAGAAGGAGAAGCAGAAAGAGAAGCAGAAGAAGGAGAAGAAGCAGTAGCAGGTGAAGCAGAATCAGAAGAAACAGAAGAAGCCGAAGAATCAGAAGGAGAACCTGAAGCAGAAGGAGAAGCAGAAGCAGCAGAAGCTGGAAAAGTAGAAGCAGAAGAAACCAAACAAGCAGAAGAAGCAGAAGCAGAACGAGAAGCAGAAGAAGAAGGAGAAAGAGAAGGATTAGGAGTAGGAGAAACAGAAGGATAAGCAGAAGCAGAAAGAGAAGGAGAATGAGAAGCAGAAGGAGAAACAAAAGAAGCAGAAGCAGGAGAAGCAGAAGCAGAAAGAGAAGCACAAGAAGGAGGAATTGAAGGAGAAGGAGAATGAGACGGAGAAGCAGAAGGAGAAGCAGAAGAAGCAGAAGAAGTAGAAGGAGAAGGCGAAGGAGAAGGATTAGGAGAAGGAGAAGCAAAAGGATAAGCAGAAGCAGAAAGAGACGCAGGAGGAGAAGCAGCACGAGAAGTAGGAGAAGCAGGAGAAGCAGAAGCAGGAGAAGCAGAAGAAACAGAAGACACAGAAGTTAATGAGAAGCAGAAGGAGAAATTGAAGCAGAAGCAGAAGCAGAAGGAGAAGCAGAAGCAGAAGGAGAAGCAGAAGAAGGAGAAGGAGAAGCAGAAAGAGAAGCACAACGAGAAGCAGGAGAAGCAGAAGCAGGAGAAGCAGAAGCAGAGGAAACAGGAGAAGGACAAGAAGAAGAAGCAGAAGGAGAAGCAGAAACAGAAGGAAAAGCAGAAAGAGAAGCAGAAGAAGCAGCAGCAGGAGAAGCAGAAGAAGCAGCAGCAGGAGAAGCAGAAGCAGAAGAAGCCGAAGAAGCAGAAGCAGAACGTGAAGCATAAGGAGATACAGGAAAAGCAGAAGAAGCAGAATCTGGAGAAGCAGAAGGAGAAGCAGAAGCAGAAAGAGAAGCAAAAGCAGAAGGAGAAGCAGAAGAAACAGAAGAAGCAGAGGCAGTAGCAGAAGAAGCAGAAGATGCAGAAGCAGAAGGAGAAGCAGAAGGAAAAGCAGAAGAACGAGAAGGAGAAGGAGAAACAGAAGGAGAAGCAGAAAGAGAAGCAGAAGAAGGAGCAGGAGAAAGAAAAGCAGCAGGAGAAGCAGAAAGAGCAGCAGAAGGAGAAGCAGGAGATGCAGAAACAGGAGAAGCAGAAGCAGAAGAAACAGGAGAAGGACAAGAAGCACAAGCAGAAGGAGAAGCAGAAACAGAAGGAGAAGCAGAATGAGAAGGAGGGGAAGCAGAAGAAGCAGAAGCAGGAGAAGCAGAAGCATAAGAATCCGAAGAAGCAGAAGCAGAACCTGAAGAAGAAGGAGAAGCAGGAGAAGCAGAAGAAGCAGAAGCAGAAGGAGAAGTAGAAGTAGGAGAAGGAGAAAGAAGAGCCGCAGAAGCAATAGGATTAGCAGAAGGAGAAGTAGAAGCAGAATGAGAAGGAGAAAGAGAAGCAGTAGAAGCAGAAGAAGCAGGAAAAGAAGAAGCAGAAGAAAGAGAAGAAGAAGAAGAAGAATAAGAAGAAGAAGAAGAAGAAGAAGAAGAAGAAGAAGAAGAAGAAGAAGAAGAAGAAGAAGAAGAAGAAGAAGAAGAAGAAGAAGGAGAAGGAGAAGCATAAGGAGAAGAAGTAGAAGCAGAAGAAGCAGAAGCAGGAGAAGCAGAGCAGTAGAAAAAGAATAAGCATAAGAAGAAGATCAGAGGGAGAAGCAGAGATGAGAAGAACAGCAGAATGAGAAGTAGAA
>NW_012294063.1:0-1342 GCF_000151885.1 Dipodomys ordii | reverse complement strand
GAGGAGACCTGAAGCAGAAGGAGAAACAGGAGAAGCAGAAGAAGCAGATATCTGCAGAAGCAGAAGGAGAAGCAGAAGGAGAAGCAGAAGCAGAAAGAGAATCAAAAGCAGAAGGAGAAGCAGAAGAAACAGAAGAAGTAGAAGCAGTAGCAGTTGTAGCAGAAGCAGAACGAGAAGCAGAAGGAAAAGCAGAAGAACAAGAAGGAGAAGGAGAAACAGAAGGAGAAGCAGAAGGAGAAGCAGAAAGAGAAGCAGGTAAAGCAGAAGAAGAAGAAGCAGAAGGAGAAGCAGAAGAAGGAGAAGGAGAAGCAGAAGCAGAAGAAGATGCAGAAGGAAAAGCAGAAGAAGCAGAAGCAGAAGGAGAAGCAGGAAAAGCAGAAGAAGCCGAAGCAAAAGGAGAAGCAAAAGAAGGAGAAGGAGAAGCAGAGGCAGAAGAAGACGCATAAGGACAAGCACAAGCAGAAGGAGATGCAGAAGGAGAAGCAGGAGAAGCAGAAGAAGCAGAAGATGAAGGAGAAGCAGAAGTAGGAGAAGGAGAAGGAGTAGAAGCAGAAGCAGAAGGAGAAGCAGAAGCAGAAGGAGAAGCAGAAGCGGAATGAGAATCAGAAAGAGAAGCAGGAGAAGCACAAGAAGCAGAAGCAGGAGAAGCCGAAAGAGAAGAAGCAGAAGAAGCAGAATCAGAAGCAGAAGTAGAAGCAGAAGGAGAAGCAGCAGAAGAAGTAGAACCAGAAATTCAGGCAGGAGAAACAGAAGAAGCAGAAGCAGAAGCAGAAGGCGAAGCAAAAAGAGAAGCAGAAGGAGAAGTAGAAGAAGCAGCAGAAGGAGAAGCAGCAGAAGAAGCAGACAATCAAGCAGGAGAAGCAGAAGCACAAAGAGATGTAGAAGCAGAAGAAGCAGAAGCAAAAGAAGAAGCAGTAGAAGCATAAGAAGCAGAAGCAGGAGAAGCAGAAGCAGAAGATAAAGAAGACGCACAAGAAGCAGAAGCAGAGGGAGAAACAGAAGAAGGAGAAAGAGCAGCAAAAGGTGAAGCAGAAGGAGATGCAGAAGCAGAAAGAGAAGCAGAAACAGAAGGAGAAGAAGAAGGAGAAGTTGGAGAATCAGAAGAAGCAGAAGCAGAAGCAGAAAGAGAAGGAGAAGAAGGAGAAGGAGAAGCAGAAGGAGAAGGACAAGCAGGAGAAGCAGAAGATGCAGAAGCGGGAGAAGCAGATGAAGAAGACGAAGAAGAAGAAGAGGGAGAGATGATGATGATGATGAGACGATGACGACGAGAGATGAGAGTAGAGAGATTGATGATGAGAGAGAGAGAGAGAGAGAGAGAGAGAGAGAGAGAGAGAGAGAGAGA
>NW_012294062.1:0-3242 GCF_000151885.1 Dipodomys ordii | reverse complement strand
TAAAAAGAAGCAGAGGATCTGCAGATGTGAACAGCACTTTTGGAAGTAGCTGAGTATAGCATCATTGGCTCATGTGCAGTAGTAGAAGAAGCAGAAGGAGAAGCAGAAGGAGAAGCAGAAGCAGAAGAAGAAACATAAGGACAAGCACAAGCAGAAGGAGATGCAGAAGGAGAAGCAGGAGAAGCAGAAGAAGCAGAAGCAGAAGAAGAAGTAGAAGCAGGAGAAGGAGAAAGAAGAGCAGCAGAAGCAATAGGAGAAGCAGAAGGAGAAGCAGAAGCAGAACGAGAAGCAGAAAGAGAAGCAGTAGAAGCAGAAGAAACAGGAAAAGCAGAAGCAGAAGAAAGATAAGAAGAAGAAGAAGAAGAAGAAGAAGAAGAAGAAGAAGAAGAAGAAGAAGAAGAAGAAGAAGAAGAAGAAGAAGAAGAAGAAGAAAAAGAAGAATAAGGAGAAGCATAAGGAGAAGCATAAGGAGAAGCAGTAGAAGCAGAAGAAGCAGAAGCAGGAGAAGCAGAAGATAAAGAATAAGCAAATGAAGCAGAAGCAGTGTGAGAAGCAGAAGAAGGAGAAGTAGAAGGAGCATCAGAAAGAGAAGCAGAAGCAGAAAGAGAAGGAGAAACACAAGGAGAACAAGAAGGAGAAGCAGGAGAATCAGAAGAAGCAGGGGTAGAAGCAGAAAGAGGAGAAGAAGGAGAAGCAGAAGTACAATCAGACGAAACAGAAGAAGAAGAAGCATGAGAAGCAGAAGCATAGGGAGAAGGAGAAGATGTAGAATCAGAAGGAGAAGCAGAAGGAAAAGCAGAAGAACGAGAAGGAGAAGGAGTAACAGAAGGAGAAGCAGAAGGAGAGGCAGAGGGAGAAGCCGAAGGAGAAGCAGGAAAAGCAGAAGAAGCAGAAGCAAAAGGTGAACCAAAAGAAGCAGGAGAAGCAGAAGCAGAAGAAGAAGCATAAGAACAAGCACAAGCAGGAGGAGATGCAGAAGGAGAAGCAGGAGAAGCAGAAAAAGCAGAAGCTGAAGGAGAAGGAGAAGTAGGAGAAGGAGAAGGAGAAGGAGGAGAAGCAGAAGCAGAAGGAGAAGCAGAAGCAGAATGAGTAGCAGAAAGAGAAGCAGGAGAAGCACAAGAAGCAGAAGCAGGAGAACCCGAAAGAGAAGAAGAAGAAGCAGCAGAAACAGAAGCAGGAGAAGTTAAGAAGCAGAAGCAACTGAAGCAGAAGCAAAAGAAACAGAAGAAGCATAAGTAGCAGAAGCAAAAGCAGAAGTAGAAGCAGAAGAACGAGAAGGAGAAAGAGAAATATAAGGAGAAGCAGAAGCAGAAGGAGAAGCAGAAGTAGGAGAAGGAGAAGGAAGAGCAGCAGAAGCAATAGGAGAAGCAGAAGGAGAAGCAGAAGCAGAATGAGAAGCAGAAAGAGAAGCAGTAGAAGCAGAAGAAACAGGAAAAGCAGAAGCAAAAGAAAGAGAAGAAGAAGAAGAAGAAGAAGAAGAAGAAGAAGAAGAAGAAGAAGAAGAAGAAGAAGAAGAAGAAGAAGAAGAAGAAGAAGAAGGAGAAGAAGAAGGAGAAGAAGAAGAAGGAGAAGAAGATGAAGAAGAAGAAGAAGAAGAAGAAGAAGAAGAAGAAGAAAGAGAAGAAGAAGAAGAAGAAGAAGAAGAAGAAGAAGAAGAAGAAGAAGAAGAAGAAGAAGAAGAAGGAGAAGGAGAAGCATAAGGAGAAGCATAAGGAGAAGCAGTAGAAGCAGAAGAAGCAGAAGCAGGAGAAGCAGAAGCAGAAGAAAAGGAATAAGCATAAGAATCAGAATCAGAGGAAGAAGCAGTAGGAGCCGGAGAAGGAGAAGCAGAACGAGAATCAGAAGGAGAAGCAGAAGTAGGAGAAGCAGAAGCAGAAGAAGTAGTAGAAGGAAAAGCAGAAGAAGATGCAGAAGGAGATGCAGGAGAAGCAGAAGAAGCAGAAGCAGAAGGAGAAGCAGAAGTAGGAGAAGAAGAAGGAGAAGGAAGGGCAGCAGAAGCAATAGCAGAAGCAGAAGGAGAAGCAGAATGAGAAGCAGAAAGAGAAGCATTAGAAGCAGAAGAAGCAGGAAAAGCAGAAGCAGAAGAAAGAGAAGAAGCAGCAGCAGCAGCAGCAGCAGCAGCAGCAGCAGCAGCAGAAGAAGAAGAAGAAGAAGAAGAAGAAGAAGAAGAAGAAGAAGAAGAAGAAGAAGAAGAAGAAGAAGAAGAAACATAAAGAGAAGCATAAGGAGAAGCATAAGGAGAAGCAATAGAAGCAGAAGAATCAGAAGCAGGAGAAGCAGAAGCAGAAGAAAAAGAATAAGCAAAATAAGCAGAAGCAGAAGCAGTGGGAGAAGCAGAAGAAGGAGAAGGAGAAGGAGCAGCAGAAGGAGAAGTTGAAGCAGAAAGAGAAGAAGAAACAGAAGGAGAAGAAGAACGAGAAACAGGAGAATCAGAAGAAGCAGAAGTAGAAGCAGAAAGAGGAGAAAAAGGAGAAGCAGAAGTAGAATCAGAAGAAACAGAAGAAGAAGAAGAAGAAGAAGAAGAAACATAAGCAAAAGAAACAGAAGAAGGAGAAGAGCAGAAGAAGAAGCAGAAGTAGAAACAGAAGCAGAAGGAGAAGCAGAAAGAGAAGCAGGAGAAGCAGAAGAAGCAGGAGAAGCAGAAGCAGAAGAAACAGGAGAAGCCGAAGAAGCAGAAGCAGAATCGGAAGCAGGAGAAACAGAAGAAGCACAATATGAAGCCTAAGCAGAAGAAACAGAAATAGTAGAATAAGCAGAAGCAGCAGGAGAAGCAGAAGAAGAAGACGGAGAAGGCGAGAGAGAAGGATTAGGAGTAGGAGAAGCAAAAGGATAAGCAGAAGCAGAAAGAGAAGCAGAAGGAAAAGCAGCACGAGAAGTAGGAGAAGCAGGAGAAGCAGAAGCAGGAGAAGAAGGAGAAACAGAAGATGCAGAAGCAGAAGGAGAAGCAGAAGTAGGAGAAGAAGAAGGAGAAGGAAGGGGAGCAGAAGCATAGGAGAAGCAGATGGGGAAGCAGAAGCAGAATGAGAAGCAGAATGAGAAGCATCAGGAGCAGAAGAAGCAGGAAAAGCAGAAGCAGAAGAATGAGAAGAAGAAGAAGCAGAAGCAGAAGCCGAAGAAGAAGAAGAAGAAGAAGAAGAAGAAGAAGAAGAAGAAGAAGAAGAAGAAGAAGAGGAAGAAGAAGAAGAAGACAAAGAAGAAGAAGAAGAAGAAGAAGACAAAGAAGAAGAAGAAGAAGAAGAAGA
>NW_012294061.1:0-2828 GCF_000151885.1 Dipodomys ordii | reverse complement strand
GTAGTATGCTGATGTGAAAGCATTAGTTTTGTATATCGGGGAAGCTGATTGTTAGTTTCTGTTGTAGCGGAAGATGAAGAAGAAGATGAAGAAGAAGAAGAAGAAGAAGAAGAAGAAGATGAAGAAGAAGATGAAGAAGTATCATAAGCAAATGATACAGAAGAAGGAGAAGAGCAGAAGAAGAAGCAGAAGTAGAAACAGAAGCAGAAGGAGAAGCAGAAAGAGAAGCAGGAGAAGCAGAAGAAGCAGGAGAAGCAGAAGCAGAAGAAACAGGAGAAGCCGAAGAAGCAGAAGCAGAATCTGAAGCAGGAGAAACAGAAGAAGCACAATATGAAGCAGAAGCAGAAGAAACAGAAATAGTAGAATAAGCAGAAGCAGCAGGAGAAGCAGAAGAAGAAGACGGAGAAGGCGAGAGAGAAGGATTAGGAGTAGGAGAAGCAAAAGGATAAGCAGAAGCAGAAAGAGAAGCAGAAGGAAAAGCAGCACGAGAAGTAGGAGAAGCAGGAGAAGCAGAAGCAGGAGAAGAAGGAGAAACAGAAGATGCAGAAGCAGAAGGAGAAGCAGAAGTAGGAGAAGAAGAAGGAGAAGAAAGGGGAGCAGAAGCACTAGGAGAAGCAGATGGGGAAGCAGAAGCAGAATGAGAAGCAGAATGAGAAGCATCAGGAGCAGAAGAAGCAGGAAAAGCAGAAGCAGAAGAATGAGAAGAAGAAGAAGAAGAAGAAGAAGAAGAAGAAGAAGAAGAAGAAGAAGAAGAAGAAGAAGAAGAAGAGGAAGAAGAAGAAGAAGACAAAGAAGAAGAAGAAGAAGACAAAGAAGAAGAAGAAGAAGAAGAAGAAGAAGAAGAAGAAGAAGAAGAAGAAGAAGAAGAAGAAGAAGAAGAAGAAGAAGAAGAAGAAGAAGAAGAAGAAGAGAAGAAGAAGCATAAGGAGAAGAATAAGGAGAAGCATAAGGAGAAGTAGAAGAAGCAGAAGCAGGAGAAGCAGAAGAAAAAGAATAAGCAAAAGAAGCATAAGCAGAAGCAGTGGGAGAAGCAGAAGAAGGAGAAGGAGCAGCAGAAGGAGAAGTTGAAGCCGAAAGAGAAGCAGAAACAGAAGGAGAAGTAGAACGAGAAACAGGGGAATCAGTAGAAGTAGAAGTAGAAGCAGAAAGAGGAGAAGAAGGAGAAGCAGAAGTAGAATCAGAAGAAACAGAAGAAGAAGTAGCAAAAGAAATAGAAGAAGGAGAAAAGCAGAAGAAGAAGCAGAAGGAGAAGCAGAAGGAGAAGGAGAAGCAGAAAGAGAAGCAGGAGAAGCAGAAGAAGCAGGAGAAGCAGAAGCAGAAGAAACAGGAGAAGCCGAAGAAGCAGAATCTGAAGCAGGAGAAACAGAAGAAGCATAATCTGAAGCCGAAGCAGAAGAAACAGAAATAGTAGAATAAGCAGAAGCAGAAGCAGCAGGAGAAGCAGAAGAAGAAGACGGAGAAGGAGAAAGAGAAGGATTAGGAGTAGGAGAAGCAAAAGGATAAGCAGAAGCAGAAAGAGACGCAGAAGGAGAAGCAGCACGAGAAGTAGGAGAACCAGGAGAAGGAGAAGCAGAAGAAACAGAAGACGCAGAAGCAGAATGAGAAGCAGAAGGAGAAATTGAAGCAGAAGCAGAAGCAGAAGGAGAAGCAGAAGCAGAAGGAGAAGCAGAAGAAGGAGAAGGAGAAGCAGAAAGAGAAGCAGAACGAGAAGCAGGAGAAGCAGAAGCAGGAGAAACAGAAGCAGAAGAAACAGAAGAAGGAGAAGAAGCAGAAGCAGAAGGAGAAGCAGAAGCAGAAGGAGGGGAAGCAGAAGAAGCAGAAGCAGGAGAGGCAGAAGCATAAGAATCCGAAGAAGCAGAAGCAGAACCTGAAGCAGAAGGAGAAGCAGGAGAAGCAGAAGAAGCAGAATCTGGAGAAGCAGAATGAGAAGCTGAAGGAGAAGCAGAAGCGGAAAGAGAATCAAAAGCAGAAGGAGAAGCAGAAGAAACAGAAAGAGCAGTAGCACTTGCAGCACAAGCAGAAGGAGAAACAGAAGGAAAAGCAGAAGAACGAGAACAAGAAGGAGAAACCGAAGCAGAAGCAGAAGGAGAATCAGAAGGAGAAGCAGAAGAAGCAGAAGGAGAAGCAGAAACAGAAGAATAAGCATAAGGACAAGCACAAGCAGAAGGAGATGCAGAAGGAGAAGCAGGAGACGCAGAAGAAGCAGAAGCAGAAGAAGAAGTAGAAGTAGGAGAAAGAGAAGGAAGAGCAGCAGAAGCAGTAGGTGAAGCAGAACCAGAAGGGAGAAGCAGAATGAGTAGTAGAAGGAGAAGCAGTAGAAGCAGAAGAAGCAGGAGAAGCAGAAGTAGAAGAAGGAGAAGAAGAAGAAGAAGAAGAAGAAGAAGAAGAAGAAGAAGAAGAAGAAGAAGAAGAAGAAGAAGAAGAAGAAGAAGAAGAAGAAGAAGAAGAAGTAGAAGAAGAAGAAGCATAAGGAGAAGCAGTAGAAGAAGTAGAAGCAGAAGCAGGAGAAGCAGAAGCAGTAGAAAAAGAATAAGCATAAGAAGAAGAAGAAGAAGCAGAAAGAGGAGAAGGAGAAGCAGAAGTAGAATTAGAAGAAACAGAAGAAGAAGAAGCAGAAGAAACAGAAGCAAACGAAACAGAATAAGGAGAAGAGCAGAAGCAGAAGCAGAAGGAGAAGCAGAAGCAGAAGATGAAGCGGAAAGAGAAGCAGGACAAGCAGGAGAAGCAGAAGAAACAGGAGAAGCAGAAACAGAAGAAACAGGAGAAGCCGAAGAAGCAGAAGCATAATCTGAAGCAGGAGAAATAGAAGAAGCACAATCTGAAGCAGA
>NW_012294060.1:0-6071 GCF_000151885.1 Dipodomys ordii | reverse complement strand
GGCGGTGACATAGCTGGACACAGCGGGGTACACAGCGGGACACAGTGGGCACACTGCGGGGACACAGCGGGACACAGCGGGGACACAGAGGGACACAGCGGGACAAAGCGGGCGACACAACGGGACACAGCAGGCGACACAAGGGGACACAGCAGGCACACAGCTGGGACACAGCGGGACACAGAGGGACACAGCGGGTACAGAGCGGGACACAGCCGGACACAGCGGGACACAGCGGGGGACACAGCGTGACACAGTGGGGGACCTAGTGAGGACACAGCGGGACACAGCAGGGGACACAGCGAGGACACAGCGGGGGACACAGCGGGGGACACAGCGGGGGACACAGCGGGACACAGTGGGGAACACAGCAAGGACACAGCGGGACACAGCGGGACACAGCGTCGATACAGCGGGGAGGCAGCGTTACACAGCATGGTACACACTGTGGACACAACGGGACACAGTGGGGGCACAGCGGGACACAGCGGGACACAGTGGGACACAGCGGGGACAAAGCGTGAGACACAGCGAGGGACAGAGAGGGAAACAGCAGGGGACACAGCGAGGAAACAGCGGGACACAGCGGTGACACAGCGGGGACTCATCGGGGGACACAGTGGGACACAGCGGGGGACACTGCGGGACAGCGGGGGACACTTCGGGACACAGTGTGGGACAGAGCGTGGGACACAGCGAGACACAGCGGGGCAAAGCTGGACACAGCGGGGTACACAGAGGGAAACAGCAGGGACACAGCGGGGAAACAGCGTGACACAAAAGGACACAGCTGGACACAGCGGGGTAAACAGGGGTTCACAGCGGGCACACAGCGGGGACACAGCGGGACACAGCGGGGACACAGTCGGACACAGCGGGACACAGCGGGGGACACAGCGGGACACAGCGGGGGACCCAGCAAGGACACAGCGGGACACAGCGGTGGACACAACGGGGGACTCAGCGGGACACAGCGGGGAACACAGCGAGGACACAGCGGGACACAGCGGGAAACACTGCGAGGTCACACTGGAGAAAAAACGGGACAACACGGGACACAGTGTGACAGAGTGGGAAACAGCGAGGACACTGCAGGGGCACAGCGGGACAAAGCGGGCGACACAGTGAGACACAGCGGGGGACACAGCGGGGGACAGCAGGGGCCAGAGAGGGGACAGAGCGGGACACAGCAGGGGACACAGAGGGGTACACAACGGGACACAGCCGGAAACACAGTGCGGACACAGCGGGACACACCGGGACACAGCGTCAATACAGCGGGGACAGAGAGGGTCACAGCAGGAACACAGCGGGACACAGCGGGACACAGCGGGGGACACAGCGGGACACAGCGGGGACACAGCGGGACACAGCGGGACACAGCGGGGGACACAGCGGAACACAGCGTGGGACACAGCGAGGACACAGCAGGACACAGCGGGACACAGCGGCGACACAGCAGGGACACAGCAGGGACACAGCGGGGACACAACGGGGGACACAGCGGGGCACAACGGGGAACACAGCGGGACACAGCGGGGTTCCCAGCAAGGACATAGCGGGACACAGCGGGGGACAGAGCGAGGACACAGCGGTGGACACAGCGGGAAACACTGCGAGGTCACAGCGGGGGTCAAAGCGGGACAACACGGGACACAGTGTTACACAGTTTGACACAGCGGGGATACTGCAGGGGCACAACGGGACACAGTGGGCGACACAGCGAGACACAGAGGGGGACACAGCGGGGGACAGCAGGGACACAGCAGGGACACAGCAGGGACACAGTGGGGGCACAGCGAGACACAGCGGGACACAGTGGGACACAGCGGGGACAAAGCGTGAGACACAGCGGGGTACAGAGCTGGAGACAGCGGGGGACACAGCCAGGACACAGGGGGTTGACACAGCGGGGTCTCAGCGGGGGACACAGCGGGAGACAAAGAGTAACACCACGGAACACAGCGGGACACAGCAGGAAACAGCAGTGACACTGCGGGGACACAGTGGGACACAGCGGGGGACACAGCGGGACACAGAAGGGGACAGAGCGGGACACAGTGGGGGACAGAGCGTGGGACACAGCGAGACACAGCGGGGACAAAGCTCTACACAGCGGGGTACACAGAGGGACACAGCGGGGACGCAGCGGGGAAACAGCGTGACACAGCAGGACACAGTGGGACACAGCGGGGGACACATCGAGGACACAGCGGCATACAGCATGGGACACAGCAAGGACACAGTGGGACACAGCGGGGGACACAGGGAGGACACAGCGGGACACAGCGGGGGACAGAGCGAGGACACATTGGGACACATTGGGACACAGCGGGATTCAGCGGGGGACACAGCAGTACACAGCGGGACAAAGCGGGACACAGCGGGGACACAGCAGAGACACAGCGGGGGACAGAGCGGGACACAACGGGGGACACAGGGATGACAGAGCAGGACCTAGCGGGACCCAGCGTGGATACAGCAGGGACCCAGCTGGACACAGCGGGATACAGCGGGGACACAGCAGTAGACACAGCGGGACACAGTGCCGGACACAGCGGAACACAGCGGGGGACAAAGGGAGGACACAGCGGGACCCAGCAGGACCCAGCGTCGATACAGCAGGGACACAGCGGGACACAGTGGGGTACACAGCTGGGGACACAGCAAGGACACAGCGGGACACGGCGGGACACAGCGGGGACACTGCGGGAACATAGCAGCACAGAGCGGGGTACACAGCGGGACACAGCGGGACACAGCTGGGGACACAGCGGGGACACAGCGGGACACAGCGGAACACAGCGGGAGACAAAGCGGGAGACAGCGGGGCACACAACGAGGACACAGAGGACACAGAGGCGACACAGAGGGGACTCAGCGGGGGACACAGCGTGGGACAAAGTGGGACACCACGGGACACAGTGTTACACATCGGGACACAGCGGGGACATTGCGGACACAGCAGGAAAAAGCGGGGGACACAGCGGGACACAGCGAGACACAGCGGGGGCCACAGCGGGGGACAGCGGAGACAGAGAGTGGCCACAGTGAGACACAGCGGTGACACAGCTGGACACAGCGGGGTACAAAGCAGGACACAGCGGGCACACAGCGGGGACACAGCGGGGCACAGCGGTGACACAGCGGGACAAAGCGGGAGACACAGCGGGACACAGCAGGCACACAGCGGGGACACAGTGGGACAGAGCGGGGACAGAGCGGGACACAGTCGGACAAAGCGGGACACAGTGGGGAACACAGCGGGACACAGCAGGGGACCCAGCAAGGACACAACGGGACACAGCAGGGTACACAGAGGGACACAGCGGGCACACAGTGGGGACACAGCGGGACACAGCGGGACACAGCGGGGACAGAGCAGGACAGAGCCTGACACAGCGAGGACACATTGGGCCACAGCGGGACACAGAGGAACTCAGCGGGAGACACAGCAGTACACAGCAGGACACAGTGTGACACATCGGGGAGACAGCAGGGACACAGTGGGGGACACAGCGGGACACAGCAGGTCACAGCGGGGGAAACAGTGGGACACAGCAGGGGACACAGAGGGGTACACAGCGGGACACAGCGGGGAACACAGCACGGACACAGCGGGACAGAGCGGGACAAAGCGTCGATACAGCGGGCACAGAGCGGGTCACAGCAAGGACACAGCGGGACACAGCAGGACACAGTGGGGGACACAGGGGGACACAGCGGGAACACAGCGGGACACAGCAGTGGACACAGCGGGACACAGCGTTGGACACAGCAAGGACACAGCTGGACACAGCGGGACACAGCGGGGACACAGCGGTACACAGCGGGCACAGCGTGGGACAAAGCAGGAGACAGCGGGGGACACAGCGAGGACACAGCTGGACACAGCGGGGTACACAGCGGGACACAGCGGAGGACACAGAAGGGTACACAGCGGGACACAGAGAGAAACACAGCGAGGTTACAGTGGGGGCCAAAGCAGGACAACACGGGACACAGTGTGACACAGTGGGACACAGCGGGGACACTGCAGGGGCACAGCGGGGCAAAAGGGGCGACACAGCGGGACACAGTGGGACACAGCGGGGGAAACAGCGGGGGACAGCTGGGGACAGAGAGGGGACACAGTGGGACACCGGGGGCACACAGTGGGGACACAGCGGGGGACACAGCGGAACACAGCGGGTCACAGCCGGGGACACTGCGGGACACAGCGGGGGACACAGAGGGGTACACAGCGGGACACAGCCGGGAACACAGCGCGGACACAGTGGGACACACCGGGACACAGCGTCAATACAGCGGGGACAGAGCGGGTCACAGCAGGGACACAGCGGGACACAGTTGGACACAACGGGGGACACAGCGGAACACAGCTTGGGACACAGCGAGGACAAAGCGGGACACAGCGGGACACAGCGGGGACACACCAGGGACACAGCAGGGACACAGCGGCGGACACAGCGGGGGACTCAGCGGGACACAACGGGGAACACAGCTGGGGACACAACGGGACACAGCAAGGACACAGCGGGACACAGCGGGGACACTGCGGGAACATAGAGGGACACAGCGGGATACCGAGCGGGATACAGCGGGGTCACAGAGTGGTACACAGCGGGACACAGCGGGAAACACACGAGGTCACAGCGGGGGACAAAGCGGGACAACACGGGACACAGTGTGACACAGCTGGACACAGCGGGACACAGCGGGACACAGCGGGGGACACAGCGGGGGACAGAGAGGGGACACAGCGGGACAGAGCGGGGACACAGCTGGACACAGCGGGGTACACAGAGGGACACAGCGGGCACACAGTGGGGACACAGCAGGACACAGCGGGACACAGCGGGGACAGAGCAGGACAGAGCATGACACAGCGAGGACACATTGGGCCACAGCGAGGTACACAGCTGGGGACACAACGGGACACACCGGGGGACACAGTGAGGACACAGCGGGACACAGCGGAACACAGCGGGACACTGCGGGAACATAGCGGGACACAGCGGGGTACACAGCGGGACACAGCGAGGACACAGTGGTGGACACAACGGGGGACACAGCGGGACACAGCGGGGAACACAGCGAGGACACAGCGGGACACAGCGGGAAACACTGCGAGGTCACAGCGGGGGACAAAGCGGGACAACACGGGACACAGTGTGACACAGCAGGACACAGCGGGACACAGCGGGACACAGCGGGGGACACAGCGGGGGACAGAGAGGGGACACAGCGGGACAGAGCGGGGACACAGCTGGACACAGCGGGCACACAGTGGGGACACAGCAGGACACAGCAGGACACAGCGGGGACAAAGCAGGACAGAGCATGACACAGCGAGGACACATTGGGCCACAGCGAGGTACACAGCTGGGGAC
Source organism: Dipodomys ordii (assembly GCF_000151885.1). Classification (NCBI taxonomy): domain Eukaryota; kingdom Metazoa; phylum Chordata; class Mammalia; order Rodentia; family Heteromyidae; genus Dipodomys; species Dipodomys ordii. The sequence goes on along the minus strand of NW_012294060.1, from coordinate 678 downwards.
ACAACGGGACACAGCGGGGGACACAGCGGGACACAGCGGAACACAGCGGGACACTGCGGGAACATAGCGGGACACAGCGGGGTACACAGCGGGACACAGCGAGGACACAGCGGTGGACACAACGGTGGACACAGCGGGACACAGCGGGGAACACAGCGAGGACACAGCGGGACACAGCGGGAAACACTGCGAGGTCACAGCGGGGGACAAAGCGGGACAACACGGGACACAGTGTGACACAGTGGGACACAGCGAGGACACTGCAGGGGCACAGCGAGACAAAGCGGGCGACACAGCGAGACACAGCGGGGGACACAGCGGGGGCCAGCAGGGGACAGAGAAGGGACACAGAGGGACACAGCGGGGGACACAGAGGGGTACACAGCGGGACACAGCCGGAAACACAGCGCGGACACAGCGGGACACACCGGGACACAGCGTCAATACAGCGGGGACAGAGAGGGTCACAGCAGGGACACAGCGGGACACAGCGGGACACAGCGGGGGACACAGCGGGACACAGCAGGGACACAGCGGGACACAGCGGGACACAGCGGGGGACACAGTGGAACACAGTGAGGGACAAAGCGAGGACACAGCAGGACACAGCGGGACACAGCGGCGAGACAGCAGGGACACAGCGGGGGACACAGCGGGACACAACGAGGAACACAGTGA